>NC_041397.2:317907885-318130385 GCF_900747795.2 Erpetoichthys calabaricus
TGAAATAAGCATTTGAGCCCCAACAACTTAGACAGAATTCTGGCTCCCACAGACTGCCTGTGTGCCCATGTGGCACACAGATTACAATCAATCAATAACAGATACTCCTGATTTCAACTCGTGATGTGTGTAAAGCACACCTGTCCACAGAATCAATTTCAAATTCTACCATTCCAACCTCTCCGCCACCATGGGCAAGACCAAAGAGCTGTCAAAGGACATCAGGGACAAGACTGTAGACCTGCACAAGGGTGGAATAGGTTACAAGATCATCAGCAGAAGCTTGGTGAGAAGGTGACAACTGTTTGTGTGATTATTTGGAAATGGAAGAAATATAAAATGACCATCAATCGCCCTCGGTCTGGAGCTCCATGCAAGATCTTGCCTCATGGGGTGAGAATGATTATGAGAAAGGTGAGGGATCAGCTGAACACTACATGGGAGGAGCTTGTTAATGATTTGAAGGCAGTGGGGACAACAGTCACCAAAAACACAACTGGTAACAGTCTACACCGTAATGGATTGAAATCTTTCAGTGCCCGCAAGTTTGCTAATGAACATCTAAATGATTCAGAGAAGGCTTGGGAGAAAGTGATCAGATGAACTTTTTGGCATCAACTCGACTTGCCATGTTTGGAGGTAGAGAAATGGCGAGTTTGACTCAAAGAACATCATCCCCACACTCAAGAACAGAGGTGGGCACATTATGCTATGGGGCTATTTTTCTGCTAAGCGTATGGGATGACTTCACCACATTGATGGGCCAATGGACAGGACCATGTACCATAAAACCTTGGACGAGAACCTCCTTCTCTCAGCCAGAACACTGAAGATGTGTCATGGATGGGTCTTCCAGCATGACAATGACCCAAAACATAACCGCCAAGGCAACAAAGGAGTGGCTACAGAAGAAGCACATTAAGGTCATAGAGTGGTCTAGCCAGTCTCCAGACGTCAATCCTATAGAAAATCTGTGGAGGGAGCTAAAGATTCGAATTGCCAAGCGGCAGCCAAGAAACCTAAAGGATTTAGAGAGTTTCTATAAAGAGAAGTGGGCCAAAATCCCTCCTGAGATGTGTGCAAACCTGTTGACCAACTACAAGAAACATGGGCACACAGACAATCAGTGGGAGCCAGAATTCTGTCAGGGTTTTAGGGGCTGAAATGCTTATTTCATTCAATGACATGCATAGAAATTTATAACTTTTATGTAATGAGTTGGTTTTTTTTTTTTGATATTCTGTCTCTCTCCGTTATAATGAAACTACCATAACAATTAGAGACTGTTCATTTCTTTGTAAGTGAGCAAAGTTACAAATTCAGTAAGGGATCAAATAACTATTTCCCCCCCTGTATGTTGCCCCTTACCATGAGAGTGAAGTTGTTACTGTAAAGTTTCTAGAAGAACATTGAGTCTTGATCAAAGGCAATCTCAGAAGAGATGAAGAAAAACGCAAGTGAAATCAGGAAAATATTAGCCATTGCTAAGGCTGTTTGACTCCATGGCACCACAGTGAGAGCCATCATCGCAAAAAGCAAAGACATTCAGAAAAGAGCAACATCTTCATAGGAAAAGCAGGCCTGCCAAAAATCACTCAAGGGCACGGCAATGCCTGAGTAAAGAAGTCACAGAGGATTCCGGAAAAAAAAACATCCAAAGACCTTCAGGCCTGATACCCTCATCTAAGGTCAGTGTTAAGGACTCTATGGAATGAAAGATGAAGAGTAAAAGCAGAATTCATGGGAGAGCAGTAAGACAAAGACAAACTCTGCTGTCCAAGAGAAGCTGTGGTGATAGGATGATTGGTGGATGGGGTGGCTTTGCTGCTGCCTCAGTGTGTGAAGACTTGCCAGAATATTCTTTAAGAGAATGGCCAGTCCTCGTGCTCATACACTCTGAATGTATCTGAATGAAAGTAAAGACCAGTGGGCTATCACTCCTCAACAGTAACATGAAAGTCTGATCTCAAATGATAAATTACAGAGTGTTTAGTTCTTATTACTGCTCCTAAAGTTGCAGTAGCCAAGTATAGAAAGTCTGGGGGCAATGACACCTTATCATCAGAGGTGTTGGATAATAACTTTGTTCATTGACTAAAGAAAGCAATGATTTAAAAACTGTATTGTGTCTTTCCGCTGGTTTCCTTTTTCAAAAATTGCATTTTTGTGAAGGTCAGAGGCCATATGTTGTGTAAAATATGCAAAATCAGAAAACACTGGGAAGGGGGATAAATACTTCATCACATCACTCAAGACAAACACACCCTGGTAACGTATCTTCATTTTCCTAAATGTTGTAAGAACTTGAATGTGTTGCTTATTAAAGAAATACAAAATAATTTTATAAAAATCAGAAACCATGCATTTTCTTCTCGTATGTAAATGAAGCTTTATCATTTCATCTGCTATCTATAACTACCTTTTGCAATTTAGGGTCCAGGGGTCTATTCGGTCAGAACATAAGATGACATCTTTTATTTCCTGCCAGTCCTGTATGTATAGTATTTTGTCACTTACTACCTCTGTCACCTGCATAACAAAGTGAGGTGACATTCTGGACTCTGCTCAGACTAGCAGCTCTATGATTTACTGATGAAGTCATCCTTACGATTCCTGAAGACAGCAGCTCAGGCAGGTGGCGGGAACTCTTGATAGCAGATTAAGTACGAAGTAGAAATGCAGGGGACTCACAGATCCTTCGTAGGTCATAAGCACAGTCATTGTTAAACACCACATCTTTCTTTAAGGATGTTATCTTAAAGGATATCCTACAACAGTCTCCTTTGCAGTCACCACTGTCTCTGAAACACAAGATGAGCTATTTATTAGGTCTTCTCCAGAATTGACTGACCTTGTAGCCTCACATACATCACCTGAGTTTAGACGTATACAGAGGTGGGTAGAGTAGCCAAAAATTATACTCAACTAAGAGTAGCATTACTTCAAAATAATATTACTCAAATAGAAGTAAAAAGTAGTCATCTAAAAAATGACTCAAGTAAGAGTAAAAAAGTATTTGGTGAAAAGACTACTCAAGTACTTTGTTAACTGTTTGATCATAATAAATGATTTATTTTTTAGAAATGTTGTAATAAGACAGACGAAAATATAAAATAATGTGCAAATTCTGCTATTTCCATATAATAAAATAAAGAATGACTAAAAATAAATAACATCTTTACAAAATAAAGATGCACAAATAACACAAAGTTCCAAATCTCAGTTTTTCACAACAAAGATTTTGAAGCCGATACCTACAGTAGGTAACTTGTATGTTTGAACAGTGCAAACTACTTACAGTGACAAGATATACTGTACACTTACAGTAGAATACTGCATAGTCACTTGCCCTCCAAATAGCAAAGCTGAAAGAAAATAACATTAGAACAAGGCAGCAGGCCTGCCGTGCCTCAGAGACTGAGTTCGATTCACCGCTGGGGAGAAAGTGTTTTTTTTTTTTCTTTTTAACCTCAAACAGACATAAAAGTTATAAATTGGTATGCACTGTCAGTTAATGAGATCATTATATTTTCATGTGGGATGCTCCTTTTAAAATATTTTTTACCAATTGAGACTGCAATTAACATGAACAAGTGTCCTTATAACTGTTATTTTTAAGATCCATAACACACAGACAGACAGAGCACTGCGTAATAGAGAGACAGACAGGCAGATAGACAGAGAAGTCGCTAGATATGGCACTGTATCATAGATATATAAAAAACAGCTAAGGGCATAGATATATAGATAGATAGGAAGGAAAGGTGCTATATGATAGGCAGACAGGGAAGCTGCTATATAATAATAAAAATACTGTTATTGCTATATAGATAGAAAAAGAGTTCACTGTATAAAGGACAGACAGAGAAAGCAGTACTAAATGGTACAGCCTTTTTATTAATCAACAGATACTTTAGGAAGGCAAGCAGACAATGAGAGTACATACAGATGTGAAAAGCACTAGACAGACAGATAGATATGGAAGGCACTGTATAACAGATAGAAAACTGTCAGAAAAAACAGAGTATACAGTAAATAATGTACAGACAGAGAAGCCACTAGATAGGTAGATAGATAGACAGACATGAAAGGAATTATATAAGACTGAGAGACAGGAAAGGCACTATATACTAGGCAGAAAGGGAAACCAAAAAGTAATAATACTATTATTACTACATAGACAGATAGACAGGGAATTCACTGTTTAATAGGCAGAGAGCAAAGGCACTATATAAGAAAAAAGACAGAGAAAGCACTAGACAGATAGATCTCAGCATTAGCAATATATTAGTTTTAATATATATATATATATATATACATATATATATATATATATATATATATATATATATATATATATATATATATATATATATATTCACGGCATTCGTAGTCTGTGTCACAATCTGACTGTATGGGTGGTTACCTACCAGGCAACGCTTGTGGCCGGCCAGCAATCTGCCAACATCTGCCATGGTGCCCTCAGTTTGTGAGGAGCAGATCATAGAATGGTTGAAATAGTTTACTGTCAAATAAATGCAAAGAGTATATGACACGTGTTTCGCCCTCATTCTGGGCTCATCAGGTGTACACACTCCACTGCACTCCCTCTCGGGAATTAAACGAACCATACGCCGTGGCGCAACGTTAGGGGCATCGCCTCTGGCGCTGACGTCTGAGGTTCGATTCCCGAGAGGGAGTGCAGTGGAGTGTGTACACCTGATGAGCCCAGAATGAGGGCGAAACACGTGTCATATACTCTTTGTATTTATTTGACAGTAAACTATTTCAACCATATATATATATATATATATATATATACACAGTATATGTGTGTGTGTCTGAGATTTATGTCAATAACATAAATGAAAAATAAATGCTTCAGTCTGTTTATTATCCAACACACGCTTCAGGAAAGCAAGAAGGCCCTTAGAGTACATATAGATCTGAAAGGCACTAGATAGACAGATAAATAGGAAGTCAATGTATAATAGATGTGGGATGCTCTTTTTAAAAAAATTAAAAATTGAGACTGTAATTAACATGAACAAGTGTCCTTATAATTGTTCTTATTTTTAAGTTCTATAAGACATACACTGTCAGACAGATCACTGAATAATGCACAGACAGAGAAGTTACTAGATAGATAAACTGGGAAGGCACTGTGTAATAGATAGATAGATAGATAGATAGATAGATAGATAGATAGATAGATAGATAGATAGATAGATAGATAGATAGATAGATAGATAGATAGATAGATAGATAGATAGATAGATAGATAGATAGATAGACTACATTATTAATAGATTTATTTTAATTAATTAGAGAAAGTGTTTGAAAGGAGTCCAAGAGAGACACAACTGCATGAGGAATTTCAGAGTAGGAGAAAAGCATTTCAAAGTAGTGAAAGATACGTACGTGGACAGTTAGTCTGCAGTGAGGAGTGTGGTAGGAATGACAGCCTGGTTCAGCTTATTAGTTGTGAAAGGCACTATATGACAGGTGCTGCAGAAAGGCAAGCAAGCAGTGAGAGTACATTCACATGTGAAAGGCACTAGCTAAACAGATAGATAGGGAAGGCACTTATATAATAGGCAGACAGAGAAGGCACTAGACAGATAGATAACAGTATTAGCTATATAGTAGTTTTGTTTTATATATAATGTATATGTATTTTACAACTCGGAGAATTATGTCAAAAAGAAATACATTAAATCATATATTAATTGACACACGCAGGCAAGCGGGCAGTGAGAGTGGAGATAGATGTGAAAGACACTAGATAGATTGTATACAACAGACAAAAATAGCTACCACTTGATAACAGTATTAGCTATTATCAATGAAAGCATGAATTAATCAACAGAGATAACCACGATCGACATTTTAAACTTAACGAAAAAAAGAAAAACGCCCCAGCACGTCTATGTAGGCAGGCAGAGCTGCGAAAAACGTTTTAGGGAGTTTTAGCTAAAGAATATGTGGCCACCGTTGCGGGCGCCGTGCATGTTTGGAATATAGCGTATATAATGGAAAAAAAGTAACAATTCGAGTGTTGCCCAATGTAGTTGAGTAAGAGTAACGTTTCTTCTTCAAAAATGTACTCAAGTAAAAGTAAAAAGTATGGTACAATAAAACTACTCTTAGAAGTAAATTTTTTTTAAAAATTTACTCAAGTAAATGTAACAGAGTAAATGCAACTCATTACTGCCCACCTCTGGACGTATAACAGATGAAAGGCCACAAGGCTGTGCAGCAAAGAGGACTGTCAGTCAGTAGTGTGGCTAATAAACTGAAATTCAATACTCACTGTACAGGAGCAGTCTGGAGCCTGACTTAGCCATGGTGGGCGAATAAAATAAAATGATAAAGAATATTTATAACAGAAACCATACTGAGTCGTGGTCGTCATTGTGGAAAATTGTATCTCAGCTGACAAACTCTTTATTCATATATTCTGATGCAAATGAAACAACTCTACATTTATAAATATATATATAAGGTACCGTATATTAGCACAAAGGTCTCAGAACATTTGCAGACACACATTTTATGGTTTCATGGATATTCCACTACATAATATTAGTAATACGTAGTTCAAAAACCACTTAATATTTGTAAAATGAATGAATACGTCAAAGCCTTCATTGTGATTTGTGTAACTTCACCGTTTTTTCCGTGTTGATTGCCTTGACTTTCACGGTGACATCTAGAAATGCTGCCATTGCTTCCTGCTTTCTGGATGAATACACTTCTGATCATTTCCAGTAGCCGTCCTCAGAGACATGACTCACTAGTTCACTTTATCAGGCCTCTGATGATTCTGAAGACTTGGCCTTTTCTATTCAAGACTAAAACGCCATGGCCTCGCTAGCCTTTATTACAGAGTGGCAACTGCTCTTCTCTGTGCGGCCATCAGTGCTGCTGTGTCTCTTGTGACCCTTAACTATGCTGATGATCTCATTTTAGAGCTCATTAAACACTACGACTCAAAATTAAACTAATACATACAAATACCATTTAACAATTTAAAATTTTCTGACAATTCAGTTTAAAAATTAAGACATTTCAGACAGCAACCAAAAGAACCCTTGGTCCCTCCATTTTCTAAACTGACTTCATCTTGAATAGGAGCCCAAGGCAGGAACAAACCCTGAACAGGAGCCAGTCCTTCTCAGGCAGAGAGACACACACTGTAGGGCCAATTTAGCATCGCCAATCCACTGAATGTATGTGTTTGTGGAGCAGCCGGAGGAAAACCACGCAGACAAGGAGAGAACATGTGAAATCAAACAGAGGGAGGACCTGGGAACTATTGTCTTCTTACAGCAGCATGGCAGTGCTACCACTGTGCCACCCAAAAGAATGAACCAAACATGTGGAACTATATCTCTCTATTATAAAAAAAAAAAATCTTGGGACGAGACAAGACTTTTTTTCTGCGACGAGACATGATCTTTTGAAGAAAGACACTTTCACATCCCGCGAGATGGTCAAGTCACATCATACTTATAACCTTTGAAAGCAAGTTCCGTGATACACATGCAGAGCAGGTTAGAGAGAATAGAAGTAGAAAAATTTGAAAGTTTCAAAAAAATGAGAGTAAAGATCGCATTAGTGTAAACAAACTGAAAATATTATTTGATGAAATAACAGAACAGCGAAAACAGATCGAATAGTGTTTGAAGATGTCTGGTGTAGAAGAGAGACAACGCAGTGACACAAATGGTCAGCTGCTGTACAGGCTTTTAAACGTTCGAAGCACCGCACGAAATGCAGATCACGCGGCACGGCAGCAAGCCAACAGCTGATCGAGCAACGAGAAGGTAAAGAAAATAACTGTTACTTGTTTCCCATTTGTTTCCTTTTAGGTGCAATAGCTCTCTAGTTAGAATAAGTTCTTTTGTAATTGTGGCGTTTTAAGTAACCGAAAACTATATATATATGATATTAAAAGGCGATATATCCCTACCATAGTGATACGGCAGTAAAAATCACATAAGAGAAAATAACTTAGTTTTCTTTACTGACGATTTATGCAGCATTACAGACGAGGAAGCCAAATAGCATGACAATACCAAGATGGGATCTTGATCTATACAGTCTGCCATTTTTCGTCACTGCACTGAAAGGATTTTCAGGATGACGTAATCTTCCATGAAGTGTTTGGCTGCTGTCCAAGCCTTTTATACTGGTTACTTCATGTACAGGCCTTTCCTTGGTTTCCAAACAAGGAAAGAAAAGGATTCAATTTCTTCTCTAACATACAGGAATAGTACAATGCCTGTTTTCACAGTTGTCCCCTTCTCTCTCCAAATGCTAGACTAGCAGTTTCTAAATGCTGACAGCCCCTGTGTACTAACTTTGGCCTGGCCTGTACATGTGAGTGGATTTATAAAATAATTTTTGTACAGAGCACAGTGACATTAAACTTATATTCTTATTACACCATTGTATCAATGTTTAAGAGGGGTTTCCGTGAAGAGGCCACATCTCCCTGAAGTGCGTTCAACCCCTCCTGTTTACAACAGCACGTATCTCTGGTGGGGGTGGGGAGGAGCGGGGCAAAGGGGTAGGCTAGCGAAGTGCAGATCACACGGCAAGGCAACAGCAGCAATCCAGCAGCTGATCAAGCAAAGAGGAGGCAAAAAAAAAACTATTTGTTTCCCATTGTATCCCATTGTATTTAAGAGGGGTTTCGGAGGAGTGGCCAGGTCTCCTTGGAGTGCGTTCAGCCCCCATCTTCAAACGGCATGTAGTGCTGGTGGGGGGGAGAGGTTGACGAGCGAAGCGAGCAGGGGGAAAAATCCCCTAGTCTATGTGAGCAAAGCCTTCCCTCCTAGCAGATGAAACACCATCACTACACATGACAGACACATGCTGATGACAGCCCACCTGTTTCTTGTATCGTTCATCTGTTGTTACATTTCATGTGTTGGGTTGGACTCCTCGTCTCTTCTTGGTATTAAACTGTTCTCACTGCTCTATGGGATACGTGAATTGTGAAGTGTGCACGTGATAATCAACATGAACTAAAACTTGACAAGTCATCATATTGTACTTCCACCATTAATAAGAAATGAAGATGAATTTAAGGCAGCATGATGAAGATCTGCCCAAGCAAATGGTACCCGGCTCATTTCAGAGTTTGGCTGCCATGTGCCAGACTGGCTTTTGGGCTCTTTCCTGTCTGGATATTGTCCAGCTCCCTCAGTTGCATACTGCAGGATGGAATACAGTTGTATGGATGAGTGGACTCTTTATGACCAACAACATCCTATAATCTGCCTATTATATGTCAGCTATTCCACCTGCAGTAATCCACTTTCTGTCCATTCACACTCCTACCTCAGCCTCTTTGGCTCATCACTGTCCCTGTGGCACCCTGTGACCTTGTGGCACCTCAGCCGTGTGTTTAAGTTTAGAAATGACATTCTCACTTATTTACTTGTAGTTTGCTTTACTGCACTGTAAAGTGTTTGTAACTTATTTCATTATTGTCTTCAGAGCTCTATGAAACAACATTCATGACTACATGTGGAAGACCAGCCTTAGTGGCAGGATTTAGGGAAAGGAGTCGGTAAATGTGAAGTCAGCAGTCACGGGCCATATTTATGTGATATGTGACTACGATTAACGTACAATCTAATGGATTAAGCAACTGTTTTCATTTTGGGCTGACTTATTCGTTGAGTTTTATTTTTCAGTCTATTAAAGCTAGGCTGATGATTTCTAGCTCGATTTTTGCAGTGTATGAACTAATTTTAGCCTATCCCTGCTTTGAGGCTTACCTGGCTCTGTCCTCCGGACGTCTGAGCTGACTGTGTCCTCGCCTGCAATGTGGACCAGTAGGATATTTATTTGGTTCGTGTTTGTTTGGTCCCTCCTGTCACTTGCTGTCCAACCTGCGATGGGCCTGCTACTCAGCTGCCGAGCTCCTCCGACTGCACTTCCACCTGTCTGAGCCTCCTCTGACTGGGCTGTATCTACACCTGGACATCGTATTCCTCCCCCATCGGACATACATCCACCATGGGTCCCACCGGAATCTCCAGGCTGACACTTCGAAAATAATAAACTCCATCTGGTCCAGTTCTCTACATCCTCTGCATAACTTAGGCAGAGTCGCTTACCACAGTGTGTTAAGCCAGCCAAGCCCGTTGCCAAATGTGATAATGCCATTGTCAACTTCGGTCTGTTGATCATTCGCTCACTTATGAGCAAGGGGCATCTCATCCAGGATCTCCTCACTGATCTTAAGTTTGACTTTTCCTGTCTAGCCGAGACACGCCAACAACCTCATGAGTTTTCCCAACTTAACGAATCCACTCCCTTGGGGTTTGTTTACATCTGTCAACCCCGTGGCTCTGGCCGGGGAGGAGGTCTTGTGTTAATGTATCGTGAGAAGTGGAAAGTCCTGACGTTGTCTGTTCCTGCCTTCAGCTCTTTTGAATCCCTTGTGTGTCAATTCACTGGACCTGTTCCTACTATTATTGCAACTGTTTACCGCCCCCCTAAATGAAATAATGACTTTCTGGACGACTTTGCTGTTTTTCTTACACACTTATCTACTGTTTCATCAAACATAATACATATGGGAGATTTCAATATACATAAGGATAATATCAATGTCCCTATTACTAGAGACTTTACATCCTGCCTTGAGAGTCTTGGATTCCAACAACATACTGATGTTCCCACCCACTCCAAAGGACATATTTTGAACTTGATTTGCTGTTGGGCGGCATGGTGGTGCAGTGGGTAGCACTGCCACCTCACAGTTAGGAGACCCTGGTTAGTTTCCCGGGTCCTCCCTGAGTGGTTTGCATGTTCTCCCTGTGTCTGCGTGGGTTTCCTCCGCGTACTCCGGTTTCCTCCCACAGTCCAAACACATGCAGGTTAGGTGTATTGGCGATTCTAAATTGTCCCTAGTGTGTGCTTGGTGTGTGGGTGTGTGTATGTGTGCCCTGCAGTGGGCTGGTGCCCTGCTCGGGGTTTGTTTCCTGCCTTGCGCCCTGTGTTGGCTGGGATTGGCTTCAGCAGACACCTGTGACCCTGTAGTTAGGATATAGCGGGTTGGATAATGGATGGATGGTTGATTTTCTGTTCTGGAGTTGCCCCGCTTGATTGTACTGCAGATGAACTCCCCATAACTGATCACTTTCTTATTTCATTCAATGTTAAACTTGCTCTTTCCAATACTAAGCTTTCCCATGTCATGTCTTTCTGTAATATTAAGAATATTAGCTTGGATTTTCTTTCCTCTAGTGTTGATTCCCTTACGGATATTCATATTTTATCCACTCCTGAAGAACTGGTTTCACGCTATAACACTGAACTCAATGGTATTCTTAACTCTCTTGCTCCGTTAAAAAACAGATCTGTTTCTTTCTCTTTTCTACTCCCTGGTTCACTCCTCAACTTCAACTGGACTCTTTGTTCACAAAGAGATGTACAACAACCATATACTTTATTGCAAGGACTGTATTTCCCAAACCAAATATAACTATTATATTCACATAATTTCTTCCAATAAAGGTAACACCAAGTCATCGCTTTCACTGCTTAATAATTTCACACAACCCCCAGATCCGTTACCTTCTCACCTTTATTCAACTGATTTTTGCAATTCCGTTATGTCCATTTTTAATTAAATAAACCAGAGAATACACCAGTCTCTCTGTATGGATTCCTCCAGTATTTCATTTGACTTTCACTCAACTACTCACCTATTTTCCTCTTTTCAGCTTCCTACTTTCTCAGAAATCTCAGATCTTGTCTGTAAATTTAAGCCACCCACCTGTCAACTTGATCCTTTCCCCACAGTTCCCCTCACTCCCCACACCACTGCTATCCTTATTCATAGCCTTGTCACTTCTCATCTGGATTATTGCAATTCCCTTTTTCTTTGGTCTTTCTCGCAAATCTCTTCAACTTCAACTGGTCCAGAATTCAGCTGCCTGCGTCATTACTAGAACCCCCTCTATTCACCATATCACTCCTGTCTTGCAGCAGCTTCAATGCCTTCCAGTTAAGTTCCGCATTGAATTCAGAATTCTTCTGTTAACTTTTAAGGCTCTCCACAACCTTGCCCCGTATCTGTCTGACCTCCTCCATGTTGCCATTCCCTCCCGCACCCTTAGATCCTCTTCCTCCTTCCTTCCTCCTTGAGTGTCCCTTTCGTCCGTTTTACCACCATTCAGCCACTGTGCTCCCTAGCTCTGGAACTCAATACCATCTGAGCTTAGAAATATTAAATCATTTTCACTTTTCAAAACTAAACTTAAAACTCATTTGTTTAAGATGGCTTTTTCTCTTTGACTATAATTGCTCTCATTTAAAATTTTGTATTTTAGTTTTTTTTATAATGTGTGTTTTATCTCTTGTTCGGTGTCCTTGAGTGTTTAGAAAGGTGCCTATGAATAAATAAAATGTATTATTATTTATTTTTATTATTATTATTATTATTATTATTATTATTTATTTGTAGGTAATCCCCTTTCTGATCCTGCCTAATACGGTTTTGTAGCTCACTCAATCAAAGTGAGACATCTCAGAATGAAAGGAGTCTTCTTACCTGTTGGGACTTACTAGTTCAACGTCCAACATGGTAGTTGTGTTTTCTTTACTGATGACATATCGGTCAATCCAATAGTGACGCGGTGAGTCTTTCCTGATATCAGCTTGAACTTGTAAAAAAGTCTGATAAGAAAACATGAAATGAAGACATTGATGTACAGTTGAATTTGCCTGTGTCTGCAATGAATTGTCTTCTCTTAGTCACAATCAAACAAAAGGTTAAAATAAAACACATTTTACCTCCTTTTTTGCTTTAATATATACTGTCCTGAGTCTCCCCTTATAAATGCAACTAATAGACGAAACTCTCAGTGTGTCACCTGCTTTTATAATAAACAGAGCTATTGTGTCACTTCTTGTGTCACTTGAGCAAATGGCAGTGATGTCCACCACAACTAATGTGTCAGTGTGCTAACAGAGATACTGGATACAAAATACAACACCCCTGGGGGAAACTTCACAAAAACCCTAGCCCACCAATAGATAACAATCAATGACAGAATTTGGAGAAATTTACACTGATTTGGATCTTAACAAGGCCCTATCACCTCAGAAGGGCAGATCAGTAACGTTCTGTGTTTTATTTGGAGCGATGCAATGGTCACCTGGGGCCTCCTTCATAACATAGCGTATGGAAAAAAAGCGGAAATGTGCTTACGCACAAAAAAATCCAGGCACAAATATCTGTGCGAACACCAGTTTCCACGTTCTTCCGCTACCCCACCCCAACTCCTCCCAGAATTATGCCTCTTTGAATAAGCAAATCAACATAAATAGCCCTTAAGCTCAGCGTTCTGTGAACAAGCAATGGCAAAAGGATGGGGGTAAATAGAAGAATGTGAGCGAATACCAAGTGGAGGAAAGGAAAAACATATTATTTGTTGGTTTAGACAGTGGTATATAAACAACAAAAGGAAGTTGATCAAGTGACATAGAGTGTCGGAGAAACTGGAAAGCTCAAGTTCACAAAGTCACACAGTGCCTGAAATAAAAAAGAAGTTGTCAGATATCAAAGTCAGCGTGAAAAGGCAAGTCGTAGCCCACCGTCTGAGCGTCATATGAAAGCTTATTAGGGTGCAGAGAAAAAAAAAAAAAAATAGGCACACTGGGAAAAAAGCATGAAAAGTCAACTTTAATTTCGAAGTTTCCGATTTAATCACGTAGTTTATTTTGTCATTAAAGTAGAACATCATAAACTTCATCTTAAAATCGTTTAATTTACTAGTTTCTCAAATCTCATCATAACTAAAGTAGCACGTTAAATGCTTTGTTTTGTATTTGATCTTCTATGTGCTCTATTTGTTGGAATAAGTTCATGCTCTGGAGGTGGGGCTCGATGGCGAGCACCTGGTGGCCGGGCCTGCACCCATGGGGCTCGGCCGGGCACAGCCCGAAGAGGCAACGTGGGTTCTCCTTCCCATGGGCTCACCACCTATGGGAGGGGCCAAGGAGGTGGGGTGCATTGTGAGTTGAGTGGTGGCCGAAGGCAGGGACCTTGGCTAGATATAGTCGGACTCACCTCGATTCACAGCTTGGACTCTGGAACCAATCTCCTTGAGAAGGGCTGGACTCTCTACCATTCTGGAGTTGCCCCCGGTGAGAGGCGCCGAGCGGGTGTGGGTATACATATTGCCTCCCGACTTGGAGCCTGTTCATTGGGGTTTACCCCGGTAGACGAGAGGGTAGCCTCCCTCCACCTTCGGGTGGGGGGACGGGTCCTAACTTATGTTTGTGCGTATGCACCGAACAGCAGTCTGGAGTACCCACCCTTTTTGGAGTCCCTGGAGGGGGTGCTAGAGGGCATACCTTCTGGGGACTCCCTCGTACTGCTGGGAGACTTCGATGCTCACGTGGGCAATGACAGTGAGACCTGGAAGGGCGTGATTGGGAGGAATGGCCCCCCTGATCTGAACCCGAGTGGTGTTTTGTTATTGGACTTCTGTGCTTGACACGGATTGTCCATAACAAACACCATGTTCAAGCATAGGGGTGTTGATATGTGCACTTGGCACCAGGACACCCTAGGCCTCAGTTCGATGATAGACTTTGTGGTCGTGTCATTGGGCTTGCGGCCACATGTCTTGGACACTCGGGTGAAGAGAGGGGCGGAGCTGTCAACTGATCACCACCTGGTGGTGAGTTGGCTTCGATGGTGGGGGAGGATGCCAGTCAGGCCTGGTAGGTCCAAACGTGTTGTGAGGGTCTGCTGGGAACGTCTGGTAGAGCCCCATGTCAGAAGTAGTTTCAACTCCCACCTCTGGCAGAACTTCGACCACATCCCGAGGGAGGTGTGGGACATTGAGTCCGAATGGGCCATGTTCCGTGCCTCTATTGTTGAGGCAGCTGACCGGAGTTGTGGCCGTAAACCCGTTGGTGGACACCAGCGGTGAGGGATGCCGTCAAGCTGAAGAAGGAGTCCTACAGGACCCGTTTGTCCTGTGGGACTCTGGAGGCAGCTGATAGGTACCGGCAGGCCAAGCAGAATGCGGCTTTGGTGGTTGCTGAGGCAAAAACTCTGGCGTGGGAGGAGTTTGGGGAGGCCATGGAGAAAGACTTTCGGACGGCTTCAAGGAGATTCTGGTCCACCATCCGGCATCTCAGGAGGGTGGAAGCAGTGCAGTGTCAACAATGTATATGGTGGGGATGGTGCACTGCTGACCTCAACTCGGGACGTTGTGGGTCGGTGGGGGGAGTACTTCGAAGACCTCCTCAATTCCATTAACATGCCTTCCAATGAGAAAGCAGAGCCTGGTCAAAAAACTCCTTGGTGGCAGGGCCCCAGGGGTGTATGAGATACGCCCGGAGTTCCTCAAGGCTCTGGATGTTGTAGGGCTGTCTTAGTTGACACGTCTCTGCAACATCGCATGGACATCAGGGACAGTTCCTCTGGATTGGCAGAAAGGGGACCGGAGGGTGTGTTCCAACTACAGAGGTATCACACTCCTCAGCCTCACTGGAAAAATCTATTCGGGAGTCCTGGAGAGGAGGGTCCGTCGGATAGTCGAGCCTCGGATTCAGGAGGAACAGTGTGGTTTTCGTCCTGGTCGCGGAACAGTGGACCAGCTCTACACCCTTAGCAGGGTCCTAGAGGGTGCATGGGAGTTCGCCCAACCAGTCTACATGTGTTTTGTGGACTTGGAAAAGGCATTCCACCGTGTCCTTCAGGGAATCCTGTGGGGGGTACTCCGAGAGTATGGGGTACCGGACCCCCTGATAAGGGCTGTTCGGTCCTTGTACGATCGGTGCCAGAGCTTGGTCCACATTGCCGGCAGTAAGTCAAACCCGTTTCCAGTGAGAGTTGGACTCCGCCAGGGCTGCCCTTTGTCTTCGATTCTGTTCATAACTTTTATGGACAGAATTTCTAGGCGCAGCCAGGGCGTTGAGGGGGTCCGGTTTGGTGGACTCAGGATTGGGTCACTGCTTTTTACAGATGATGTTGTCCTGTTTGCTTCATCAGGCCGTGATCTTCAGCTCTCTCTGGATCGGTTCGCAGCTGATTGTGAAGTGGCTGGGATAGGAATCAGCACCTCCAAATCCGAGACCATGGTCCTCAGCCGTAAAAGGGTGGAGTGCCCTCTTAGGGTTGGTAGCGAGATTCTGCCCTAAGTGAAGGAGTTCAAGTATCTTGGGATCTTGTTCATGAGTGAGGGAAGAATGGAGCTTGAGATCGACAGGCGGATCGGTGTGGCATCCACAGTGATGCGGGCTCTGCACCGGTCCGTCGTGGTGATAAAGGAGCTGAGCCACAAGGCGAAGCTCTCAATTTACCAGTCGATCTATGTTCCTACCCTCACCTATGGTCATGAGCTATGGGTAGTGACCGAAAGAACGAGATCACAAATATAAGCGGCTAAAATGAGTTTCCTCCGCAGGGTGTCTGGGCTCTCCCTTAAAGATAGGGTGAGAAGCTCAGTCATCCAGGAGGGGCTCAGAGTAGAGCCGCTGCTCGTCCGTATCGAGAGGAGTCAGATGAGGTGGCTCGAGCATCTGATCAGGATGCCTCCTGGACGCCTCCCTGCTGAGGTGTTCCGGGCACGTCCAACCGGGAGGATGCCCCGGGGAAGACCCAGGACACGCTGGAGGGACTATGTCTCTCGGCTGGCCTGGAAACGCCTTGGGATTCCCCCGGAAGATCTGGAAGAAGTGGCCGGGGAAAGGGAAGTCTGGGCATCTCTGCTCAAGCTGCTGCCCCTACGACCCGACGTTGGATAAGCAGAAGAGGATGGATGGATGGAAGTACATGCTTCTTAAACAGACTTTCTCTTCCTCCAACAGGACACAGAATCCATTACATTCGTGATATTACAGCTCTCTGAATAATTAAAATACTGAGATGTATACGTGATATAATTTTCATGATGATGAGAGTTAAAGCATGTTATTAAACATGGGAACACGGTGGTGCAATGATTGTTCATGTCTTACGCAAGATGCTTGCTGCACCGTGTGCTACCTTCGATGACATACTTTATTACAGAAGTACTGTCTCTTTCAAACGTACTAACCCCCAATTCCTGTCCTTACTTTTCTTTCTACAAGTACCCAATCGCCACACAATCAGCTCTACACAGTCAGCTCTGTAATACACGTTAAGCCATCTGTAAGCTTAGAACACCTATCCTTCATAACTTTTAAGCAACATTGAAATATCTTTTGTGAGGGATTGCCGGCCATACGAATTCCAGCAGGGCTTCATGGACCTTGGAGTTTTAATGCACAGCCCTGCTGGATACCATGGGGGTCATCAGGAGTCGCTGCAGGGAGGCCTAGGGATTTTTGCTTTCCGTATAGGCAGGAAGTATTTCCAAGTCACGGGAATGGAAGAAATGATATACTCCTGGGCTGAAGAAACAGAGAAGTTTTTACCTGACCTGGAAGTGATGGACTGAGGGACAGAACCACTTCCGGGTCAAGGATTATAAAAGGATTGTGGGAAATCCCAGACGTTGTGCTGAGCTGGGTGGAAGGCTGGCAATGCGTCTGGGAGTGGAGGATTATATTGATTGTTTATTTGATTATTGATTTATTACGTATTGTGGAGAGGAGGGTGCTTTGTGCACATTTATTATTATAATAAATTTATTTTGGACTTTTATCTGGTGTCTGACGTCTGGTCTGAGGGTTCAAGGGGTCGACAGTGCCTCTCTATTATCACACTTTGTAGTACATGTTTAATTTTTCTATCCATCTATCCTTCCAGTGTGGCGCCAGTGCCAGCAAAAATACAGCGCGACACAGGAACAATCCATGAGTGGGAGCGACAGAGGCTTGCTAGCACTGGCACCGTGTCCTCACATGTTTAATTATTAACAATATAGATAATTTAAATGAAGTTAAAGTTTTATCTGTATAATATGATAAACATATTTGGCTGCATTTCATCTTAAAAATGATATCGTCATCATATGTAAATAAGCACTTTATAAAGTGACTCAGGCTGTGTAATATTATAACTGTAATGCAAGTTTACAGTGAGGTGATTGTACTCATAAGTCCAAACAGTTCTAAAAGGAGCAATTGATGGACTGATTGAGTGCGTTTATAGTTCTTGGGATGAAACTCTTTCTGAACCGCAGGCTGTATACCAATAATTCTCTTTCTGATCAGCTGCTGTACAGCTGTGATTCCCCACTCAGATACAGTGATATAAATACTACGAGTGGTGCAGTGAAAGTAAAATGGAAAAAGATGATCCGCTGTGGCAACCCCTAACGGAAGCAGCTGAAAGAAGAACAAGAAGAAGGTGCAGTGAGAGTAACAACGCTAAACCAGCTATTGTATTTACAATAGTTTGACCATTCTGTGGACTATTATATCATTACCGGTTAATAACAATCAGATGCATTAAACTAATATACAATATGCCGTTAATATCAGTGTATTTATAAAGCTGTGTCAGGGATGTGGATCTAAAAAAGAAAGGGAAACCACACTGGAACAAAAGCACTGCTTTGACGCTGGGTGCCTCCAGTCTGCAAAACCGAGCACAGAACTTGAACCAGGGTATGAGCTACCGCGGAAATTTATGTGGCTTTACACCAAGTTTAGGTTTTATACATCGCGATTTGAACGTTGAAACGTTGTTATGCAACATTTTTGTGAGTATGCACTGTATATACATGAGGCCCCTGGTGATTATTCATGAAACAGTGATGTGCAAATCTTAAATTGCTTTATATACTAATTGACTAGCACATCACCAGTGACCCTTTGTCCATTATGTATCTCTCAGATATCCAATCAAAAACCAGAAATGTATGTAAACGTAAGGTAGAAATGGTAATTGTAAGAGCTCCTGCAGCCAGGAAAGAACAAACAGCAAACTAGGATTCACAGCACGTCTGATGGCGTCAGTTGTAGTGAATGAAGAAAGACGGAAAGAGTCCTCTGACAGAATCTTTACTTTCTCACATAGTGGTCATACAACAAAGGGTCAAAGAGACTTTACTTAATATGGCAGTCACCCTGAACCTTTAAAATGTGTTGACAGACTCTCCAGATCCATTAGAGGAATCTGCTAAAGAAAGACATTTCTGCTTTAATAACATACTGAGCTGACTCAACTTCAGCTTCAGTCTTCTTAGATTGTTCTTATGATGCACTTTCAAAGCTTTTTTTTTTTTTTTTTAAATGCGCTTGTCCTGACAGTTTAACATACAGTATACAGTTTATCAAGACAGTCATCTTAAATCCACCTGCATAAATGACATACCAGCTCCTCTAAGCTTTCTATATTCACTAGTTGTCCATCCACTTTCTTGCACCAATCCTGGCTGTCATTCCAGTTCCGAATATCAATGGAAAGGAAGTAACACTTGGACCTGAAGGGGACCCAGCCCGGTTTACATACAGAGCAAGTGTTTTCTGTGGAAAAGAAAAGAGCAAATGAAAAATGAGGGATTAGATGAGCAAGAAGCCCACAGTCTACTAACCCTTCAGCAGAGCACTCACCATGAGTTGTGTTTGTACCATCACAGTAGAATTCCTTCAGATTACTGAACTCTTTGAACACTTCATCATTTTTCTCCTTCAGAGTTGTGTACAGGGAGTGCAGGGCACTGTAGTTTCTTGCGTATTCGGACTGCAGGGTAGCATGAGCCTCCAGCAGATCACTGTAGTTACTGGTCAAGATGTCATTTAGATTTCTTAACTCTTCCAAGTCTTGGTCCTTGTGATTTAAATTTATGAAATCTGAGGAAAACAAGTCCTTTTACACAATCAGTAATATAAAATCATATCTTTTAGGCCAGAGTTAAGAAATGCTATCATGTTTGCAGTGACAAACAATCAGTTGCCATGATTCCTTCTCATTTTAATAATAATAATAATAATACATTTTATTTATATAGTTTGTAATAACAGATTGTGCCTTACTAGTTTTTGGTGTGAAACAGAAGCTCTGTTTTTATTTATTTTTTTTAATCAACGTAAAAGGGTGTGACAGATAGGGGGCGCTCTTGTCCCTTTGAACCCTCAGACCACATGCCAGACACCAGATAAAAGTCCAAGAATTGATTTTAATAATTCTAATAATGTCACAAAGCACCTCCACTATACTCAGTAATACAATAATAATAAACACAAATCACAATAATCAATCCTCCACACCTCCCAGTAGCTCAGTCACCCTTCCTCCCAACTCAGCCCAGTCTGCTGGGGTTTCCCATAGTCCTTTTATATCTCTTGACCAGGAAGTGCTTCTATCCCTCAGCCCATGTGATTTCCCAGCACTTCCGGGTCAGATGAAAGCTCCTTTTCTTCAGCCCCGAAGTACGTCATTTCTTCCATCCTCGTGACTGGGAAGTACTTCTGGGCTATATGGAAAATATAAGTCCCTGAGCCTCCTTGTGGCGTCCCCTGGCAGCCCCCACTGTATCCAGCAGGGCTGTGAATTAAAACTCCAAGGTCCATGATGCCCTGCTGGAATTCGGGGCACCTCCATGTTGCAGGGAGGGCTCCATCTGGCGGCTTGGCGGTATTGGTCGGGATAAACTGCTGACCATATACAACAAGGGATATGAACAAGCTGAGATGCACATTGTTCTTTTTTTGTTAGTTGAGTCAAGGCTTAACATCCGGGGCTCTCACCTGACTTCAAACAGTCCACGAGACCCCCTAGTAGTTCGTAAGCCAGAACATCACAGTGGCAAGTGAAAGACAACAACTGGTTTTGAAAGTCAAACAGCAAAAGCAAAATAATAAAGTGTCTCACGCCATGTGTGTCCTTGGGTCAGCTTCTGGTCTCATCTGAGGTAAGCCTGTTTTCATTTTGTTTTTATTTCAAGTAAACAGGTTGACCCGGTTGGCACCCCAACATTTAATCCAAGTTCAAGCCTTCCTTAGTCCGACAACAAGTGGTGTAATCAGAAGAATTTTGTGCCTTACGATGATAGAAATCAGTCAACCTGGCGGAATCGGTCTAACAGCTGGCGGACCAGTTAAACCAGTTAGAAATTCACCACAAGCAGACCTGGCAGAAGCCAAAGCTCGACTTAAGGCAGCGGAAGCCCAACGCCTTGGATAAGGACAGGGAGCAGCCCAACTGAAGTCCAAATGCACCCGCGGGCACATCTACTCGATCCCTTCCTAAAAGGGGAACTGCAACAGGCGTATTATGATAAAAATTATGAGGAACATAATGGATGCATAATAGCACAAATTTAACAAATACTAAAGTGTTAGCCATTGGCTTCACAGCAATAGGCTCTGGAGAGCGGTCTTTTCACAGGATCAGAGCTCTGTAAGGCAGTGCACTTATCACCAGAAGGAAATGCCACTTCTTGGCAGTGCCATGCTTTTATAGTTACCGGACTCGAAGGGGCATGGTCAGTTGCCCTCAGTGGGCATCCTCTCTGAGCTGTGGGTGATAAGAGAGATACAAGTGTTAACTATTCTGCCCCCTGGTGTCCTAGAATGGTAATGCTTACCTCAGATGAGCCTGGAAGGTGACCCCCTGAACACAAACGCATGACAAGTGCAATGCAGGAGTAAGAAATAAGTCAATAAATAGTCCATAAAAAGGCAGTGCAATTGTGGAAGTTAAAAACAGTCAATCAATACTTTAAAATCCCTCTTTGAAATGATTCAAGGCATCAGGTTAGTCTCCTCGAGAAGATAAGCACACCTCTCTCAGCTGCCATCAACTGACTCTCGTCCCACCTGCCCTCTCTGGATTGGCCTGAGACACACCTAGCTGGCCCCCTGTCATCACATATGCTGTATCGTGCTATCTGGATCTCTGAAGGGACAATCCCAGTCCCCACTCTTACACTAAAGTTCAGCAGGAAGACCCCTTTGAGCGCCAGTGCCTTGCATCTATTGCAGTGGTCCGACTGCCCTGCCTCCTCTCCTCCTCTGCGTTTGATTGCACCACCGATCCCATCTTGAAGTTCAGTCTCCTTATCCTCTAACCACCCCCAGAACTGCTCAGCTCCCTTTTAAATATCGGTGGGCAGAGTGCTTAATTAAACGCACAAATCTGTCAAAGAAGCAATCAGGAACACCAGGTGTGTCTGCACATGAAGGAGGATTCATTGACCACCTCATTAACAGCCGCTCCACCACACTACAACACTCTGAGCTGTCCACACTTTGTTTTTTATAATTTGCACTGCCATGGACCTCACCTTGTGACAATCTGGGGAACAGATTTTTGCTTCAGGATGTCATTCTGATGCTGAGAGCTGCTAAGACATTGTTTGGACACGCAACTATCTGATAACATGAGTGCATCCAGCAGCTCTTACTCACCGGAGAGAAGCCGTCAGTCTTGAGAGAGCTCAGGGCACACCAAGGCTGCAGGGCTGATGCGATATGAAGGGAGAATGAATAAGAATGACTGACTCCTTATGTTCCTTTAAGTAATATGGGAAATAATAAGGAGTCACAGCGTGACTAGAGAAGATACAGTATGAGGTGTTTTACTGAGAAAGAAACAGATTTTAAAGTTACTGAGCCGACTCTGTATTAGGAGAAATCTGGGGTCCTACAAGGTACTACTACTGCTACTTCTAGTTTTGTGGGTGAGGAAGATAAGAGGAGACAAGTCCACATGGAGCAAAATCAACACTGGAGTCCCTCAGGGGTCTGTACTTGGACTCTCATTACATTCTGATTTATCTTAATGACATTGATTCTGGTATAAAAATGGAGGGACAGCAGACACTGAGGAGGCAGTAAAAATAAAAAAGACCTGGACAACCTTCAGAACTGGGCAGACACTTGGAACACGTAGTTTAATGTAGAAAAGTGCAAAGTGCTACACGTGGGCCTAAGAAACATCAGATATAAATGCAAGATGGGAGACAGTGAGCTACAGGAAGAGACCTCTGAAAAGGATTTAGGGGTTTATGTTCACACAACATTTTCAGCAACTAAGCAATGTGCAGTAGCAATTATAAAGACAAATAACCATTCACTTGAAGTCAATGGACAGTTTGCTCAAACTATATAATGTACTGGTGAGACCTCATCTGGTGTACTGTGTGCAGTTCTGGTCACCGCAGTACAAGAAAGACATATCAGCACTTGAAGCTGTGCAGACGAGAGCAACCAGGTGCATCATGGGATTGAAGGACATGTCCTACTGAGACATACTCCAAGAATTAAACGTGTTTAGTATCGGACAGAGGACATCATGAGGGTACCTCATCTTGGTATGTAAAATCCTCAAAGGCATTAATCAAGTAGATACAGCTGAATTCTTTCAGCTTAAGGGTGAATCGCGTAGTCGAGGACATCTGGGGAAATTAAGAGGAAGTGCCTTTAAAACTGAAGCCAGGACGTTCTTCATTACACAAAGAGTTGAAACAAACTACTGAGACATGAAATTGGAACAGAAACCTCAACAACCTTTATGGGGTAGCTTAGGTATTAGCTAAATAAATGGGCTTGATGGACTGAATGGTCTCCTTTCATTTGTCAAATTTCTTATGTTTCTATTGCTGCAAGTTTTCTACATTCTTTTCATCTTTAACATTAGTAAATTCTATTGAGAGACAAGTTAAAGATGATAGTCAAGCATTTTGTGTGATGCTCATTTTTTGTTATTGTTTCTTCAAAACAGTAAATGATAATTTAGTGCACATTACAAAATAAATACATAAAACGACATAACAACATAACAACAAAGAGAAATGCACTCATCTCCTAAACTCTAACGGTCTTTAAAATTAAAACATAAATTAGGCCGGAGGAGGCTGTGACGTGGACATCAGAGGACAGCAGTTTAAAGAGAGGGAATGGAGTCAGGAGATGGCACAGACAGATAACTGGGAGACAAATATTTAAATAAGCAAAGATGGGGGAAGGGGCGGGTTGTTGATTGTTTTTATTTTTATATATGATTTTTTGAACTGTACTGTACAAATAAAGTATAATCTAATCAATTCTAAAAGTAGCTGATGTCAACTAAAGTTAAATATACCGTGATTACTTATACTAGATGATGCCACAATCTAATGCAGGACCACAGCATAGGTCACAGAAGTAAACACAGTATATCTCATCTAAAAGTAGTTAAGATATTAGATTAGGATTATCTCACAGATATAATATAATAGTAATATAATACAGCGTTAAACGATACCACTGCAGGGCAAGGGGGGGTGCAGTCGCTAGGATTTTTGTCTGTTTCCTCACCCACTGAAGCAAGAAGACACCACTTGAGGGCAATTGATGCTGCCCTTAATAGCTGGAGGACTATAAAAGAGTGAACACCCCAGACAATGGCATCTCATATTGGATTTGGACTGCGAGTATTATGGAGCTACCGAAGACAAGCCACTGAACTGATTTTCGTTGTAGAAGCCAAGAAGATTCTTCCTTCATTTCTTACATTAACCATTGTCATACACGTGCGACTAGGAAGAAGCTGACTGGACCAAGTGGAGGTAATTATCCATCAAGCCAGGGGGTGGCGGGGTGCGCTAAACCTTATTCTGTTATCTCTGCATGCCAAATATGGGAAAACCTGCCTGCTTTAACAACAACAACGTCACTTCCAGTTTCCGGCCTCAGATGACATCACTTCGGGTCTCACCCTTTAAAACTGCCATCTTCTCCACCACCAATTCCGTTCAGTCTGGAGCTCAATACATGCACATCAGTGCTTACTAAAAAACCCTTTTTGCAGCCAGGGACAATATATGGATGGCTGTCCCAAACCTTTCCAGTG
Source organism: Erpetoichthys calabaricus (assembly GCF_900747795.2). Lineage (NCBI taxonomy): Eukaryota > Metazoa > Chordata > Cladistia > Polypteriformes > Polypteridae > Erpetoichthys > Erpetoichthys calabaricus. The sequence continues at coordinate 317,932,643 of NC_041397.2, forward strand.
TGTTGAGACTCATTCTTTCATACCATATACTGTATGACATTAAATATTCTTTTTGTTTAAGATTATTTACATTTGGTTTAAAAAGGGTGACCTAGTTGGCACCTGAACATTTCCTTGACATTTTGTCTGTCCTTCCAATTGCCCATTGTGGCAGACGGCTGGGAGTCCTGCCCAGCTGGGACGACTGGAGGAGCTGAGATAGGAGCAATACCTTTCCTGGGCCACAAGAGCGCAGCCGCCCTGGTCTGCGTGGGGGCCATGGGAGCAGAGCTTGGAAGTTCATTCCAGTTGGGGCCCATGGTCACTTCCAGGGGGTGCCCAGGTAATTATGGAGCCCTGGAAGACAGCACTTCCGCTACACCAGGAAGTGCTGCCAGGAGAAGATCAGGAAGCACCTGGAGCACATCCGGGAATGTATAAAAGAGGCCGCCCCACTTTATTCGAAAGGCCGTAGTCAGGTGGAAGTGGACAGATCTTGCAAGAGAGGAGTGGAGAGGAGTGCCAGCTCACTTTGTTTTGCACCTCCAGCCTCAGGTCCCTGAATGACATCACAGGGTCCTCTGACTTGAACAGCCAGAGAGAGTCCTGCCATTGGAGGTCTGCAGACAGACCTTTCTCCTTGAAACCCCAAGCTTATTGTCAGGAAATGTGAAGCCCTTCAAGCCTTGCTTTAATTGGCAAGGAATGGGCTAGGAGCCCATACTGGCACCTACAGCCAGTCCCACCTTTTGGATGTCATTTTAGTTCTGCCTCAGGACAGAAAATCAGTAGGCCATAAAGGCAAAAGAAAAAAAGATCAAGATATGAAATATTGAAAACAAATCAGTTACTCAGTAACAAGGTCTTGTAATATTTGATAAATACAAAAGTGTGTTGGGAGCTTAAATGTCATTGTGGTGATTGTGTCACCGACTGTGACTTTCAATTTGTGCTGCTCAATGAGCTGAATACTGAATGAGTTTAGTCAACAAAACCACAAAATGTTGACACCCATTGAAAAATAACAAGGCATCATGGCCAAGTTAAATGATCACATTAAAAGGTCATTATAAGCCATAGAACAAAAAAGTGAAACATTTCAAATAAGCGGACATCGTAATGTTCCTCCAGACGCTCCTGTCTATAAACATAATGCAGTGGGCACTTGATGGGTGGGCAGGGGGAAAGAAACAAAGAAGCTCAAAGGAGATCTTTCCTCAAGTGTGGTGTACTATTAACCCCTGAGGTTACCTACTCTGATGTTAGTTTTTGGTTCCTTGCTGCTTTTTTGGATTTTCTTCTTTCATTTACCCGAGGCTTGTGGTTTTTCACTCATTTTAATTTGTTGCTGATCTCTGAACTGCTTGCGTTTTGACAAGTGTTTTTGGTATTTGGACTTGTAAGAAAAAATGGCTTCAGTAAATGTCATTGCTGTGTTTAAGGTAGCTCATTCAGATTTCTATTCCCCCTTTAGCTTTGCATAACCTGTGGCACCTCACAGAGGGATAAAGTGACAGCTCAGCATTTGTGTCTGTCAGTTGAGCACTGGCATTGTCTTTACTTGTTAAAAAAAAAGTGTCACTTCTGTTGTTGTGATACAGATGTCAGACAAATTTGAACAACAGTAATAAAGGTCTCTTCTGGATGATATGCCTTTGATCATGTCTACTTGTGGATTCCACCCTTTATGGATAAAACACCTGTAAGGAAATATCCCTGCATTGGAAGATCCTTAGTTGGTAAAAATGGTATCCTAATTCCCCAATATGGAAGATGGCAGCAGCAAAATGCAACAATGTCCATGATACATTTCTGGACTTCTGACTAATCCAGATGTGTTTTTCTGATTTCAAACCCATGGCACCAGAAGGACTTCACAATCCAACTTTAAATAGTGGAGTCTTGGTGAGGGAAGGTAGGAATGAGAGCCTCTTTGGATATCTGTAGCTGGAGGCACATTTATTAGCAGACAGGGATGTTGATCTGTACCAAGGAGAGTACTGGGGGACAGACAGCAAAGAAACTCTAAGAGAGTGAGGAGTGAGTTTTTTAGTATAAGATAAACCAGCAACTGCCAAAGTGTCTTTTATGTTTGTTTAACCCAATGAAGCATGAACTCCCTGAGCCTTATTATTATATTTAATGTTGCTCCTCTTATAAACATTCTTTTGAGAGTATTTGACTTATTTTGTTAATAAAGCTAATTTTTATGGAAACTGATAAGTGCTTGAGGTAACTCAGGATACAGATTTGACTCAAGAGTGGCCCTGTAATGTCACATTTGCTATTGTCACACATGCACGTCAGAGGCTCTCCCTTCAGGTTCTTCCCAGGTATGTGATACCACCCTGGGCTGGGAGGGGGTGCTGTGGCTAACTGTCTTGTCCTTTTCTTCCATCAAAGTACAAAGAAAACGTCCAGTGAAGGGAAACTGACGCTGCCCCTTCTGGTCTCTGGGCTATAAGAACTTGACAGCCCAGAAGGAAGTGTCATGTCTATCCAGAGCGACCAGAGCTAAGGAACTTCATGACTATCAGATGGCAGACAAGAAAGCCTGATTAATTCCAGCCACTTTATTACTGTGGCAATAGTTTTGTTTACTTTTAAGCCATCGAGAGTTTGTTTCTGTTTGTACTTAGAAGTAAACGGGAATGGCCGGGTTGGCACCCTAGAAATTCATCTTCATTTGAGCCTGTTATCCCTTCAGATGACCCCACTATGTACAATGAATTACAGCCACATGATTATCTGTTATGTGGCAATGAGCAAGTCCACCTAATAAAGGGGCCAATAACCCCAGATATAAGAAATACACAAAGCATTCATATTTCCTTCACTTTTCCATGCCATATCAGTACAAATGATACTTACGGTAAACAGAAAGGGATATGAGGGCGGCCAATAGGAGACCACAGAGGATCGCCAGCACTTTCAGAGAGGTGACTTTCCTTTCTGCTTCAACACGAGGCACTGGAGCTGCAAGAAAAGCAAGATGGAGTGAGATCAGAGACTGACCAGCACATGAACTACCTGATGTAGGACAAAGTGGGCAATGCCCATTCTTTTAGGCTTTAGCGGCCCACCAGGCCAGTTAAGGTAGCAGATTTAGCAGATGTTCAGCTGTTCCTTCCCAAACTTAACATTTCAAACCAAGTAACTGAACCAGAATCTGCCAGTAGTTCATCTGATGATAAAAGTGGAAATCAGACATCTTCCCAGAGGCCACTCTGCAAACATCTTGAGCTGGAAGGCATGAAATGGACTCAAGCAAGAACAAAGAGGTATAATTCAAGAAATTAGGGCTTATATAAACAGAATAAATTGACTATGAGTAGGTCCTGATTTTGTGACTGGAAGGGACTTTAAACCAATCATGAGGTGTTAGAATTACTTTTCAAAAACTAGCTGCACCCACGTATTCTGTCAGAGAGAGGCGCACACACACACTCACTGATCTCTAAGTAGCATTCTGAGGGGACCCAGGACACACACTCTCCAAAATGACTGAAAATCTCTACAGTGGCTCTCTTAAAGTTAAAAGCTGGTAACTGACGACCACTTTCTCTTTGTGGATTTGAAATCATTCTGGGAAAATCATTCAGGGAGTTTAGGACAGGCCAGGTTTAGATCTATACATGGAAGAACAAACAATGGTGTAGAAACAAGAATGCATAGTAATGTAAATTCTAAACAAACATTTAAATGTAGAAGGAGTAATACATTAAAAATAGCTTGCCTTAATGCTAGAAGTATCAAAAATAAGGTAAGTGAGTTGGAGTTGTGTGTAGCAGAGCATAATTATGATATTATAGCAATAACGGAAACCTGGCTAAATAACAAAGATGGGGATGAGAGTAACATAGAGGAATACACATTTTTTAGGAAGGATAGACAGAACAGAAAAGGAGGTGGGGTTGCTGTTTATGCCAAGCAGGATTTAAATGTAAGTCTTCTTCAGTTGGATGATGAGCCCCATCTTAGTGAGGACATCTGGTTTCACCTGGAAAATATTAGGGAAAGAGGTCTTATTTTAGGAGTGTGTTATAGACCACCCAATTCAGACAGTAATTTCAACACACATCTTTTTAGTAATATCAAAAAGGCAAGTTGACAGGGAGATATTATAGTCATGGGGGACTTTAATTATCCAAATATTAACTGGGATAGCCTTACAGATGGCAGAGTACAAGAGCAGGAGTTTTTAGAAGTAATCAATGACTGTTTTTTAACACAGCATGTTAAAGCACCAACACGGGGTGAAGCCTGTCTAGATTTAGTATTTTGTAATAATCAGGATAGAATTGAGGGTGTAGAGGGGATTGGACCACTAGGGTCAAGTGACCATAATGTAATACAATTCTCAGTATTTTGTAAGAGTGCAGATACAAAGACTAAAATTGTTAAGTTGAACTTTGGTAGGGCTAATTTTGAGCAGATGTGACAAAGTCTAAGTAGGATAGACTGGGATAAGCTTTTAAGTGTGAAGACAGTCGAAGAGCAGTGGAACAGGTTTAACAATATTTTACATGTAATAGGAAACTAAAAAAAACTCCACGGTGGATTAGTAAAGATTTTAAAAAAGAAGTTGCAAAGGAAAAAACTGCTTTATAAGGCATATAAGACTAATGACTGCAAAGTGAATCGTAGAGCGTATGAGAACATGAGGGCAACCATTAAGAAGGATATCAGGAAGGCTAAAAGACAGTTGGAGAGGAATAGAGCAGATAAGGTGAAAGAAGACCCTAAGAGATTCTTTCAGTATTTTAGTAGTAAAAGAACAGTCAAGGAGGAGGTCAAGTGCATCAGGAATAGTAAAGGGGAATTAAAAGATACAGACAGTGAAATAGCAGATGCCCTAAACTTACATTTTTCTGAGGTGTTTACAAGTGAGCAAGTGGATAACCTCCCAGAGGTAACAGGGACTACTAAGGAGGCACTGAGGGATTTGGAAATTGTAGAGGGAGAAGTACTGCTCAGATTAAATAAGCTGAAATCGAACAAATCACCAGGACCAGATAATATTTATCCTCGTGTTCTTAAGGAGGCTAGTGAGTACAGATATAAACCCTTGACGCATATTTTTAGGAAGTCACTGCGCACTGGAGAGATTCCGAAGGACTGGAAAATAGCAAATATCATCCAATTATATAAAAAAGGTGACAGGGCAGATCCAAGCAACTATAAGCCAGTAAGCTTAACATGCATCACAGGAAAATTAAAGGAAGGAATTATTAAGGATAAGATCGAGCAACACCTGGCAAGGACAGGAGTTATTCTAAGCAGTCAGCATGGGTTCAGAAGAGGGAGGTCGTGTTTTACTAACACGCTGGAATTCTACGAGGAGGCAACAAAAGGATACGATCAAAGTGGAGCTTATGATATTATTTATCTGGACTTTCAGAAAGCATTTGAGAAGGTGCCACATGAGAGGTTGGGCATCAAATTAAAAGAGGTGGGAGTTCAGGGTGATGTTTGTAGATGGGTGCAGAATTGGCTCAGACACAGGAAGCAGAAGGTGTTGGTGCGAGGAACCTCATCAGAACTGGCCGATGTTAAGAGTGGTGTTCCACAGGGGTCAGTGCTAGGGCCGCTGTTATTTTTAATATATATAAATGATTTAGATAGGAATATAAGTAACAAGCTGGTTAAGTTTGCAGATGATACCAAGATAGGTGGATTAGCAGATAATTTGGAATCCGTTATATCATTACAGAAGGACTTGGATAGCATACAAGCTTGGGCAGATTTGTGGCAGATGAAATTTAATGTCAGTAAATGTAAAATATTACACATTGGAAGTAAAAATGTTAGGTTTGAAAACACAATGGGCGGTCGGACAATCGAGAGTACACCTTATGAGAAGGATTTAGGAGTCATAGTGGACTCTAAGCTATCAACTTCCCGACAGTGATCAGAAGCCATTAAGAAGGCTAACAGAATGTTAGGATATATAGCACGATGTGTGGAGTACAAGTCCAAGGAGGTTATGCTCAACCTTTATAACACACTGGTGAGGCCTCATCTTGAGTACTGTGTGCAGTTTTGGTCTCCAGGCTACAAAAAGGACATAGCAGCACAAGAAAAGGTCCAGAGAAGAGCGACTAGGCTGATTCCAGGGCTACAGGGGTTAAATTATGAGGAAAGATTAAAAGAGCTGAGCCTTTACAGTTTAAGCAAAAGAAGATTAAGAGGTGACATGATTGAAGTGTTTAAAATTATGAAGAGAATTAGTCCAGTGGATCGAGACTGTTATTTTAAAATGAGTTCATCAAGCTCACGGGGACACAGTTGGAAACTTGTTAAGGGTAAATTTCGCACAAACATTAGGAAGTTTTTCTTTACACAAAGAACGATAGAAACTTGGAATAAGCTACCAAGTAGTGTGGTAGACAGTAAGACGTTAGGGTCTTTCAAAACTCGACTTGATGTTTTCTTGGAAGAAATAACTGGATAGTACTGGCGAGCTTTGTTGGGCTGAATGGCCTGTTCTCGTCTAGAGTGTTCTAATGTTCTAATGTTCTAAAAGAACTGGCATCCAGGCAAGGGAGGAACATAGATTATTACCTGAATGGGATGCCCTAGAGCAATAAAGGGTGGATTGGCCCGCTGGGCTGTAAGATAACTCTGTCCCCAGCAAGTATAAAATAATGGATGGACCCAGCAGAGGCTGGAACTTTGGAGTAGTTCCATGCCCAATGCACTAGGTGGCAGTGCTCCTCATATGAGAACTTAGTTGAGACACTCACAGGGTGCTAGGGAAAAGGAGTCCCAAGTGCAGACCTGTAGGGGTCCCTTGGATTGACAAGAGGAAACTGTCAGGGGAGGACTTCCCTACTTTCATTATGGCCCAAAAGTGCTTCCTGGAAGATGGGGCATGGCCCACAGAAGCACTTACAGGTCTGGCATAAAAGAAAGCCCGCTGCAACACATGAATGAGTCAGAGATGGGAGGCAGCAGGCAAAAATCAGCAGAGGTTGAGAAGGAGGAAGAAATGTTGGTTTACTGTGATTTATTGTGTAATTGTGGCTTATTATTGGGAGGATGGTGAAGAGGTGCCTGGGAATGGAATAAAAACCATTTAGTTTACCCTATCAATGTGTGATGCTTTACTGTGCCTGTGGTTTGGGGCTCCCTAACGCCCTCCTTGTGTTTACACCACACCACTTGCACTTCAGATGAGGTCATCCACCTGAAACTAAGCATATTCAGGCCCAACCAGTATTTGGATAGGAGACCATTTAGGCAAAGCCTGGGTTGCTGCTGAAACAGAAATTGGCAAAGACAGCAGTGGATGCTTACCTTGTGGTCTGTAAGTGGATCCCAATGCCCCAGTGCAGTGACAAGGATACTGTGTCTTAAAAATGGTGCCATCATTCAGATGAGATGTAAAACTGAGGTCCTGTCTCTCTGTAGTCATAAAAGATCCCTTGACATCCTTTGTAAAGAGCAGGGTGTATCCCGATGTCCAGGCTAAATTGCCCTCCATGGCCTGCTCATTCTGACCCCCTAATCATCCCCTGTCTCTAACTGGCTCACTGTCTCTCACCACTTCACCAACTAACAGCTAATGTATGGTAAGTGTATTGGTGCAATAATGGCTGCTGTCGCATAATCCAGTGGATGCTACACATTAGTGGGGGTGTAAATGGCTCCCCACTCACTATATAAAGTGATTACTTCAAGAAGGGAATTTCAGCATCTAAACTCTTGTGCCAGAAACAGTAACACTCTTCTCTATGAAACTGCAAACACAGTACTTGTTTTGGAGAAAGAGCTGGAAATGGCATTTTGTGTAAAAAGATTCACTTTATTTGCACCCTTGACTGTGTATGTGCACTTGTGCTTAAAGTCTGGGACGCCTCCTGTTGGTCACATCACACACGCCTTTCATTCTCTCACACTGCTTGTTGTTCTTGTGTGGTGCCTGTTCAAGTTTAGGCACCTCTTAATCTTTGACATTATACATTAGTTTCTCCATTCTTTTCTTACAGAACTCCAAGGTGGGACCCAAACATTACTTCAAGCCCAGGGCCCCCCTCCCTTGTAAGTCTGTCCCTGCCCATTACACATGACATCTGAAAAGTAGAAACTCGTTCCATATTTGCACATCTTGTTGATTTACAATGCAATTGATAAATAAAAAAAAAAAACTCAATCAATGGCTGAATTTCCATATCACACCAATCATACGCCCATACAAAGTGGCTGTAACTGCAGTGCCAAGTAGCCAAGGACATCCAGATGTTGAGTTGAAGCTATCAGAAAAGTATTTAAATAAAAGTAAATAGTGCCTCCATTGAATTTTTTTTTTAAAGAGTCAAGAATAAATACACCTATATAGATAAAAGAAGACATGAAGTGCTCATAATGAAATGGAGCCATCCCTCAATTCCACAAATGGTTTATGTTTTACTTCCTAGAGAGAGACAGCACTCGCGGAACGTGCCGCTTCACCCTAAGAGCCTCAGCTGAGGGAGGGTCAGTGTAGCAGACGGCCGAGGGCTTTGCCCGGTCAGGATGCCCTTCTGATAAGAGAACCAAGGAGAGGACGTGTCAACAGCAGTACCTCCCCCAGAACATGAGAGGGCAGTCCCCCTGGATCGCATCGCATCCATTCCTCTTCCTTACACTTCGAAATTTTTCAAAACACCATAATACATAAAATAACTACTTTGCCTGCCCTTGACAAAATTAATAATTTTCTTTAAGTATATAAAGTCGGTCTACAGCGCCTACCTGTCTGGTCATCTTCTTCACTGGGACGTCGTAATTCTTCTATGGTACAGTAGTCGTCAGTGCGTTTCACTGATACTCTGTAAATGTCAACCATGTTTTATGAACGCTGCAGAGTGATTGAAAGAGACAAAGTTTGTGTTATTTCTAATCTATAATTCAGATGTGTTTCTGAAATCTTCTTAATTTAGGCAGGTCAGCTAAATAGTTATCGCCAATTACATACAAAGCTCAAGACGCAGCTGAAAAATGATATTGTTAAAAGCCTTGTGCCTTTCCCAGAAAGGGGAGCACATGATTTTGTTTTTTAATAAATTCGTGAAGTGTTACCAAGAGGCCTAACTTTGCAGCCAATAAGCTGAACCAGGCTGTCATTCCTACCACACTCCTCACTGCAGACTAATTGTCCACGTACGTATCTTTCACTACTTTGAAATGCTTTTCTGCTACTCTGAAATTCCTCATACAGTTGTGTCTCTCTTGGACTCCTGTCAAACACTTTCTCTAATTAATTAAAATAAATCTATTAATAATGCAGTCTATCTATCTATCTATCTATCTATCTATCTATCTATCTATCTATCTATCTATCTATCTATCTATCTATCTATCTATCTATCTATCTATCTGTTCCACTCTGTTCGCCAATACCACATCCTACTGAACTGAAAAACAACAACAACAACATTTATTTATATAGCACATTTTCATACAAAAAGTAGCTCAAAGTGCTTTACATAATGAAGAGAAGAAAAATAAAAGACAAAATAAGAAATTAAAATAAGACAACATTAGTTAACATAGAAAGGAGTAAGGTCCGATGGCCAGGGTGGACAGAAAAAAACATCTCTCGGTTAATTTGCAGATCAGTCTCTCCTTCCAACCTATTGGAATGGGTGAATCTCCAAAGTCAAAAAGCTCTGCTTTCAAGTCTGAGGGTGACAGGGGCATCTGCCCCGTGGCTGTCACTGTGTCTACCTTATAAATTTGCACAATAAGCGTCCCTACCAGAGTAGTAATTTCTCTTATGGACTCACTCTGTATTAACACTTCAACTTGACGTTTCTCTCAGTCTTCTAACGGCAGTACTACAGACTGTACTAAAAGTCCCAATGGTAGATTGCCATTATTGGAGATATCAACCATAACAATGTTTATTCAACCATAACAGATTTATTCAAAGCAGATATTTAACTTCTAACCTTCAACATTTGTTTAATGTAATATACTCACTTATAAAATCTAACACCCCAGTGATCTAATTATCTTTGGATGAAGAAAATGCATTTGCCATTGTTGAATGGGACTACCTCTTCACCACATTAACCACATTTGGTTTGGCCCAAATATAAGTGCATGGATCAAACCACTCTGTACCAGGCCTGACGTCTATTTTTATACAAACTACTTCAAACTGGAACGTTTTATTTGGCAACGATGCCCTCTACCACCATTGAGCTTAGCAATCACCATTGAGCCATTGACAATTTACTTTTGAAATGGATCAGAGATAAAGGGGATAATCAGAGAAGACCTTGAACACATAATATCAGCGTATGCAGATGATATGGTACTGTATAGATCTGACCCACAAACTTCCCTACCAGCAGTTCTCAATGCACTAGCAGAATTTCAAAAGATATCTGGACTCAAAATTAATTTGAATAAAAGTGTGCTTTGTCCAGTGAACTCTGTAGCACACAATACTAGACTGGACACCTTCCCATTTATTTTAGCTGGTCAGTTTAAATATCTAGGGGTAAACATAACATGTAAAAATAAAGATATTTTTCATCAAAATTTTGCCATCTGCATGGAAAATATTAAATAAGACTTGAAAAGATGGTCTTCCCTCAATCTCACATTAACAGGGAGAATCAAAACTGTCAAAATGAACATCCTTCCCGAGCTTCTATTTCTACTTCAGAGCTTCCTCACATACATTAACCAATCATTCTGTAAGAGATTACATTAAAGTGTAACCTAATTTATTAGGAATTCAAAACATCTAACATAAAGCAGAAAATGGCCATGGGACTACCTTTCAATTTTAATACTGAGCTGCAAATATAAAAGTTATAAAGATCTGGACATTGACACAAATTGATCGACATACATGTGCTTTGTGTGCAATAGAAATAAAATCTTGGTGTACTTCTTTGTGTCCAGCTCTGTGCCCAGTAAATACAAATTATCATCAGAACGCTAATAATTCAATTGTCCTTCAATCACTCAGAATATGGAACCAGTGGAGGAAGCACTCTAAGACAGAGAAGCTCTTATCTGTTGCCCTTTTACATGATAATCATCTTTTTCTACCCTATCAAACCTACACAGTATTTAATGTTTGGACAACATCCGAAATTTAAACACTTGAGAAAAATGTATGTAGATAATGTCTTTGCATCTTACAAACAATTTTTCTTCAAATTTCACTTCCCAGCAACACAATTTTTCCATTACTTTCTTATCAGAATGTTTCCTCACCTCCCACTCATTTCTATTCCAGAGGCAATATTGATCAGTCTTGAAGATTCAGACATCATCTCAATAATATTTAACAGAATCTTGAAGACTCTTCCTTTCAAAGATCCTACAATATGTTTGGGAAAGGGTCATTCACTTACAGTCTGTGAAGAGGAGTGGAAGGCAGGCAACCACAGTATACACTCCCAGCTCTATATGCACAAAGCCCTCAATCATTCAAAATCTTTCGTCGAGCACACTTATCTCATTTAAAACTGCCAAGAATGTATCCAGGCCAAGATTCAACCTGTGAATGTTGTAGTTGAGCTCCAAGTTGATTTCATTCTGGACAAAAACCTTTGACTGCCTATCAGACAGCCTTGGCATCACAATCACTCCTAACCAACTAACAGCTGGGTTTGGTGGGCTCCTGGATGGGTTTAAACTGGAGAAGGACAAACAAAACTGTAGCTTCCTTTACCTCACCACTAGAATGAATGTAGACATATTTTGCTCAAATATAAGAATCCCACCTCACATCTTTTTAAGTCAGTGGGTAACTGATGTTCTGCACTGTTTGAATTTGGAAAAAATCTAAATCTCACTTAAGAGGCTCCATTCAGAACTTTTTTTTAAATATGGCAGGATCTAATTATTTATTTAAATCTTAGAATGACCATTTATATTGGGGAAAAGGACATTCTTCTTTCTTTTCTTTTTTCTTTTTCTGTTGTAGTCTCTCCTCTCTTTCTCTTGGGTGGGGGTTGAATTTTGATTTGTTAAGTTTGACATGATTGTATGGAATGTTTCTTTCTTCAAACTATGAAGATGGTGTTTGGTGACATCAGTTCCATTCACTGTGCAGTAATTACCAGCACAGGACAGTTCAAATGTCACTCACTGGTGTTTAAAGACTTTTTGAAGACTTACCAGCTCTCACTTTATGTCTTGGCTGTTCTTCTTCACCACAGACAAGTCTGCAGGTCTTCTTAGTCAGAGTAAGTCAGGCATGATGTGTTCAGCTAGAGATCCTAACAAGAATGAGCACAGTTGTCTGTCTGCTGACTGCTTTTAAAGGCTTTAGTCGTATATTTTAATCTGTGACTTTGTGTCCAAGCACAACTTTTCACAGAGTTTGACAATTCAGATCCTTCAGTTCCACATGTAGAGAGGACCTGCAGAGTTATAGTGGTCAATATTGGGGGTTTGCCTTATAAAAAGCTATCAGCTGTTTGGAGAGGTGGCCTGTTGGTCACCAACTATCCAACTCTGGTCCTGGGGGACTACCCTGGCTGCAGGATTTCCTTCTAACCATCGTCTTCATCAGTCACCAATGCCTGTTGTTCATTGACTTCTTTTCACTTTATTTTACTCACCATTTTTTTCGAGACTCTGAATTGCTTATTTTTCATAAACATCATCCAAACAGAAATGAGATGTGAAGATAGTGAGCTAACAGATGACCACCTAAGTCAGGGCCTCAAACTCCAAACATGATCTTATTTAGCAGTTGATTCTTGTTGTGAACTAAGTTCTTTATTAAATTCCATGGCTTTTTGGTGGTCTCAGGCTGCTGCAGAAGATGTTTTCCAAACTGCTGATTTTCTTTTTTCAATGACCACTGTCAAAATGTTGCATGTACCTGAGCAGATCAACATTTTCAGCCTTTTTACTTTCTTTATGTTCAGATATTATATGGTGGGCACAGGTCAGCTGGTCATCAGTTGGATCACGTTATTACAGTATTTGGCTGCTAATTAAGGAACAAAGAAACAATTGAGGGGTCCATGTCTTTAAATTCAAGTCATTGTAAAAAAAGAAGACAAAAAATGAGGAAGATGGTTGGAATGAAAACCTGCAGCCACTAAAGACCCCCAAGGACAGAGCTGGACACCCCGACATATGATGGTGATAGAAAAGCTGCTCAAAGTGCCAGTGCAGGTGATGAGATGACAGAATCGCCGAAGTACAGCAGCAACATCTTTAAGGAGAGTTCTAGAGTGGCAGAGACCCACCAAACCCTTCATGACACTAGAGAGCAGATAGAACAGCAGTGGTAAGACATGTCTGACACTGTGAGGGAGAAGTGGATTTCAGTTTTGATCACTGACATTCTTTTGTGTGTTTGTGCCTGTTTATAAAGATGGCGCCAACTGGTGTGGCTGGCCATCTGCTCGTCTCTCTAGTCTATGTTTTAACTTTGTTTTTATGTGTTAGTTTATCCCAACGGCCACTGTCCTATGATCATGAGTCTTTACTAAACATATTTTCTGGCTTGCTTTCCTCTCAATTTTCATCTCCTGGTTGGATTTTTTGTGAACCTCCACCTTTGTCTTATTTATCTCCTGACTTCTTCACCTGACACCGGTGTTGACCTGTATCAGTGAGTTGAATGCTCCTCGGAGACACAAAAACACACCCGCCGCCGTCGTGGGAAAAGAGCCGGAATTGCCTTTAAACAATGGCGACTCAAGTCCCAGAGCTTTGTTTCCCGATGCCTGTGAGTCGTTTATGACTCATCTTCCCCTGCTCAAGACTCCATCACTGGTTCATGGGCGCTGGACACCGGATTTAATCTCTCCATTTCAAGACAGCATCACTTTTCCTCGACCTGCAATCGAGTAGTAAACACTGCTAATCTTCACACGCTCACCCGTGCTCATCCTGCAGCGAGCTCTTCATCTATCAAGGCTGCTCTCTTGAATGTGAGATCAGTGTCTAATAAAACTTTTATTCTGCAAGACTTTATTACCTCAAATAATCTGAATTTCTTCTTCATCACTGAGACTTGGATTTTAAATGGTGACTCTTCTTGTTTTACTCACGCGACTCCACCAGGTTATTCATTTTTAAACTCTCCTCGCTTGACTCATCGTGGGGGGGGGGGGGGGGGGGGGCATTGCCACTATTTTTAAAAGTATGTTCTTGTGTCGGAGCCTTACAAGGGGTCCATTTAGCAGCTTTGAACTCCAACTTTTTGAATTGTGCAGCTCCTCTTCTCTACTGTTTGCCGTGGTTTATAGACCTCCTGTAATTAATGATACTTTCATCTCTGAATTCTCTGATCTCTTGGCTGATATCACCCTCTCTCATGATAAGGTTCTTATTGTTGGTGATTTTAACATTCACATTTGTTGTCAATCGAAACCTTTGGTCAATGACTTCTTATCACTTTTGAACTCATTTGATTTTATACAGCATATTAATACGCCAACCCACTCTCTCGGTCACACCCTCGATCTCGTTCTTACTCGTGATATTTCAGTGAATAATATTGATTTATGTGATGTTTCTTTTACTGATCACTTTTCTATAACGATGGATCTGAATATTACTGTTGATGTCCCAACTAATAGCTGTCCCCCACGCTGCTCGCGCTTTTTAAATTCTTCTATTATATCTGAGTTTAAAACCATTTTCTCTAGTCTTTATGTGCATGACCAAAATAATGGTATCGATGAGTCTGTTGTAAAATTTAATTCTTCCTGTAAAACGATTTTAGACTCAATTGCTCTGCCCAAGATACGCAGTAATAAAGGTAGACCTGCTCCCTGGCTAAATGAAAATACACAATCACGGCGCCGTGCCTGTCGAACTGCTGAACGGTGTTGGAAAAAAGATGGACTGATTGTCTCTAAACAGATTTTTAGGACTTCTCTTTTCAATTTCCAGGCCGAAGTTAAGATAACGAAACAAAACTTCTTTGCCAATTTAGTATCCAGTCACTCAAAGAATCCTAGGGTCTTATTTAATTCAATTAATGCAGCCATTCACCCCGACTCTGCGATGGGATCAAATAGCATTGTTCATTCATGTGACCAGTTTCTATCATTCTTTGTCAGTAAAATCAATACTATCCGCCGTGGCATTGTTCAGATGGGCTATGAACTTTCTACTGTTAATCATGGCATTGTCTTAGAATCCTTTGATATTGTCTCACTTTCACAGCTAAAAACAACTATTGACACCCTTAAACCAGCTCCCAGTCCTCTGGATATTGTACCACCACATCTCTTAGTGGAAGCCTTTGATGTGTTGGGCCCACCCTTATTAGCCATCATCAATGATTCTATTAGTGAGGGAGTTGTGCCCTCATTTCTTAAACATGCTGCAGTCCGTCCCCGTCTAAAAAAGGCAGAATTAGATCCTGGAGTTTTAGCCAATTTTCGTCCAATTTCCCAACTGGCATTTCTGGCTAAAATTTTAGAAAGAATTATTTATAATCAATTGGTTGATCACCTTAACTCCAATAATTTATTTGAGATCTACCAATCTGGCATTAGGCTTTGACACTATTATTGACCATGAGATATTGCTGTTGCAGCTTGAACATCTTGTTGGGCTTAAAGGGGCTGCTCTTAACTGGTTAAGGTCATATTTAACTGGTAGACACTTTTCAGTGACTTTTAATTCCTCTTCTTCATCCACTGCTCCTCTTAAATATGGTGTTCCTCAGGGATCTATTTTGGGTCCTTTTTTATTCTCCATATACCTTCACCCTATTGGAGCTATTTTTAGGAAAATTAACATTTCTTTTCACTGCTATGCTGATGATACTCAGGTTTATATTCCTGTCTGCAACTCTACAACTGTCTGTCTGAACTAAGATCCTGGATGGCTAATAATTTTCTTGATCTAAATCAAAATAAAACGGAGGTGCTTATAGTGGGTCCATCAGCTAAAGCCCAAATTGGTGTTGGTCTTCTCGGCTCTTTCTCTGTCTTTTCCAAACCTCAAGTCTGCAATCTTGGTGTTACCTTTGATAGTAACCTCTCTTTTGAGAAACAAGTAAATTCTGTAGTCAAGAGTTGCTTTTTCCAACTTCGTCTATTAGGTAAGATAAAGCCTTTTTTATCTTCTAGGGATCTTGAGATAGCTACTCATGCGTTTATTTTTTTCTCGCATCAATTACTGCAACTCGCTGTATTCTGGGATTAATAAATCCCTGATACACAGGTTATAGTTAGTCCAAAATGCGGCCGCTCGCTTTCTGGTTGGGGCAAGAAAGTCTGACTCTGTTTCTCCAATATTAGCTTCTTTACACTGGCTGCCTGTCAGTTTTCAAATTGATTTTAAAATCTTGCTGCTAGTTTTTAAATCTTTACATGGGCTTGCTCCTGCCTATTTATCTGAACTGTGTGTTTTACATCAGCCACCTAGAGTGCTTAGATCTTCTGGTCAGCTGTCTCTTGTTGTCCCTCGTACAAAGTGTAAAACTAAGGGGGACAGGTCTTTGGCAGCTGCTGTGCCTCGCCTTGGAACTCTTTACCTCATCATATAAAGGAGTCGTCTACAACTGAACTGTTTAAAACAAGATTAAAGACTCATTTCTATTCACTTGCATTCCATGACCTTCAGTAATACTGATGGTTTCCTCTTTGTGATTATATAACATTACATCTATTTTTTATGTATATAACATTACTTCTATTTATTATGTATTTTATTTTATATTCATATATTTTATTTCTATTTATGTTTTATGTTAATCTGTTTTGTTTTTCTTTTATTCTATTATTTTAAAGCACTTTGGCCACAGCATTACTATATTGTTTTAAATGTGCTATATAAATAAATTGAAATTGACATTGACATTATTTTAGATTTATTTCTAATCATGCGCTATCATTTTCATTTGGTTTATGGTGTCCCATTACTTATATCTATATATATAAAGGAGAGTTGGGATCCGTGTGGCTGTGTTTGTGTGTTTGTGGAGGGCCGGAGAGTTAAGGCGGGTGTTGGAGTCACGTGATCATCTCCCCTCCCATTCACCTCATTTCATTCACTTCATTTTGCTCGGAGCTGAGCTCCGCAGCTGACGTGGTCTTGCCGTCCTTTCTCCTTTACTGATTTACTGTTTAGAAAACGCGGTGCTTACTGAATAGTATTTTTTCCTTTAGTGTTTCTACTTAGTGTTTCTTAGTGTTTAGTATACGCGGTGTGCCAGTGTTCCCGGCGGTGTTGCGGTTTAGTGTTACTTTCTACTTCGTAGGTGAGCGGCGATAGCAAGCAGCAAGAGGAGGAAGCAGGATTTGGATGTTCCAATACACAGCCATAAACACATAAGGACTATCTTACAAACAGACCTCAGTATGTGCGTTTCGGGAATTGCAGATCTGACATTGTGGTCAGCAACACAGGAGCGCCGCAGGGAACTGTACTTTCACCGGTCCTATTCAGCCTATATACATCGGACTTCCAATATAACTCGGAGTCCTGCCACGTGCAAAAGTTTGCTGACGACACTGCTATCGTGGGCTGCATCAGAAGTGGGCAGGAGGAGGAGTATAGAAACCTCATCAAGGACTTTGTTAAATGGTGCGACTTAAACCACCTACAACTGAACACCAGCAAAACCAAGGAACTGGTGGTGGATTTTAGGAGACCCAGGCCCCTCATGGACCCCGTGATCATCAGAGGTGACTGTGTGCAGAGGGTGCAGACCTATAAATACCTGGGAGTGCAGCTGGACGATAAATTGGACTGGACTGCCAATACTGATTCTCTGTGCAAGAAAGGACAGAGCCGCCTGTACTTCCTTAGAAGACTGGCATCCTTCAACATCTGCAGTAAGATACTGCAGATGTTCTATCAGATGGTTGTGGCGAGTGCCCTCTTCTACGCAGTGGTGTGCTGGGGAGGCAGCATTAAGAAGAAGGATGCCTCACGCCTGGACAAACTGGTGAGGAAGGCAGGCTCTATTGTTGGCATAGAGCTGGACGGTTTGACATCTGTGGCAGAGCAACGGGCACTCAACAGGCTCCTATCAATTATGGAGAATCCACTACATCCATTAAACAGTGTCATCTCCAGACAGAGGAGCAGTTTCAGCGACAGACTGCTGTCACTGTCCTGCTCCACTGACAGACTGAGAAGATCATTCCTCCCCCAAACTATGCGACTCTTCAATTCCACCAGAGGGGGTAAACGTTGAACATTATTTTTATTTTTTATTACTCTTTAATTTAATATTTTTTGCTGCTGGAGTATGAGAATTTCCCCCTGGGATTAATAAAGTATCTATCTATCTATCTATCTATCTATCTATCTATCTATCTATCTATCTATCTATCTATCTATCTATCTATCTATCTATCTATCTATCTAAACAGCAACGCTTGGTAATTTCAGGCGTGATCGCCCCGGAGCCATAAGCCATACTCCAGGTTAGTATGAACATCAGATCAGTTCCCGGTAGTAGGGTACTGTAAGATGAAATGGGAGCAGATCAGCATAGCGAATATAATCACGGAGACAGATCATCCCGAGGTGCTAGATCGCCAGGTACAAAGAAATGTTCATAGGTCTCGTCCCGTGATCCACAGACTCAGCTGTTCCCAGTAAAGTGGAGTCCATAAAATCTGTAAATATTAATCCAAATTCATGCAGTTCGAGTCAGCTATATCCACGAACTATACGTACAATAAACAAAATAAAACAAGCGTAAGAAAGTGCAGAATTAAGGCGAATTTTGCGAAAAGTGTTGTTGACAGGGAGGAGCGGCAACAACAAGCGTGCGCCAGCGTCCCCTCACCTGCTACAATAAAGCAGTTATAATAAAGACGTTTAGTAGACTTTTACTTTATCTCATTTAGTGTTCTTCATGGCGGTGTTGCCGTTTCTTAGTGTTAGTGTCTACTTAGTGTTTGTGTTTAGTGTTATGGAAGGAGTGATCTTACCACTGTCAGATTTTGCAATGAATGAGTTGGTAAATAATGATTATTTATCAACAGATCACAAGAGCAAATTCAATGAAATTTTAGCTGCGCATGCAATTTTCCAACCTCAAAAGGTTTTGCAAATGTGGACTCCTGACATACCTATAATGCCCATTCCACAAAATGCAAAACATATTCAAATATTGCCTTCTGCAGCTACTGAACGAGTGACTCACTGGGTGTGTACCTTTTATGATGGTGCTGTAATTCATGTCTATGACAGTTTAAACGCTGATAAAAAATTCAACCTCACCGAAGAGCAGCTTCGTTTCCTTCATGCTTTGTTTCCTTACAAACCTCCCATAGTTTATGAAGATGCACAGCAACAATTAAATCATACAGATTCTGGTGTATTCTCAATTTCATTTGCTGTGTGTATTTCTTTACGTATTGACCCAAGTGAACAAGTTTTTACTATTCCTTCAATGAGAAATCACTTACAAATAATTTTTGTTACTCGACAATTGCTTCCATTCCCTGTCGAAAGTAGCCGACGGGCGACACCAGTTACAAGTATTCAGTGTGTTCAAAGACCTGTACGAAGTACAGCCACTAACACAGTCACTCATAAAAGGGGAGATGAGTCGGTGCAGGAAATGGGTATTGAAAGTACTTTGCAAGACATGCAATCAACGTGGCGATTAAACGGATCTCAAGAGAGGTCTTCTAGGTTGGAAAAAAAGCACTTGGCTGCCAAAACCACACATATATATATATATAATATATATATATATAATATATATATATAATATATATATATATATATATATATATATATATATATATATACACACATCTATATAAATAAAAATGTAAATGTTCGTTTGTTCAAAACCTTAAATCTCTGAAAGTACTTCACCGATTGCTTTGAAATTTTGACACAACGTTGCATTCGAATACGCGCGTGTTTTTATATATACATATTATATAGATGTCACACCTGTGACAGGTAAAAACATGCTTTTTTGGAAAACACAGCGCCATCTGTTGGACGTAAAAGCAACACACGCTATACTAAATATTTTACGATTCTATTTCAATGTTTCAATCAAATACAGACAATGGAACAACAAAAAATATTGTATACCCACAAGCATTGTGAAATTAAACATATTAGAAATGTGCGCTTTCTCTTCTCTTTCTTTTCCATTTAACCAGACTGAGCCACAGCAACGCGTGGCCGAGTACAGCTACATATTATATATACTTAATGGGCCCATCTTCACGAAATTTGGTAGGGTGGTTCCCAACGCTAACTGAATCCTACTTACGTACATATATACGTCATTAGCCTGCAGCTCGGTCCACACTCTGAATCCTCCAGGCACTCCTGAGCATAATCTAATTTTGAAGGTTGGGGCACCAATAATGTTACTGAGAAACTTACAGCCACTGAAACTTTATAATGGCACGAGATTTCAGGTCACATGCCTGCAAAAGAACCTAATTGAGGCAACTATTTTTACTGGCGGTGGCTCAGGGGAGAGAGTTTTTATTCCTCGCATCCCCGTTATACCCTCTGATCTCCCATTTCAATTCAAACACCTCCAATTTCCAGTAAGGCTCTGCTTCACAATGACAATTAATAAGTCTCAGGGACAGACCCTACAAAAGGTTGGCATTGATTTGAGTCAAGATTGCTTTTCACATGGCCACCTATACATTGCATGCTCAAGAGTAAGCTCAGCGCACAGCTTGGTCATATTACAACCGGAGGGGCGAACTGACAACGTGGTATACAAAGAGATCCTTAACAAATAATTATTGGAACATTTTCCCTCAGTTTATTATTTAAAATTTTAAAGCAGTACCTGTGAAGCGCGGTTATTTTGCTAGTATATTTATATTATAATTTCCCCTTCCACACATAAATCAATATTCCGTAAAGACTGCTGTCATAAAGCACCTTGGCCTCTTGCTGGCCTTACCAAACTGTCATGGTGACCTCTTCCTCCATTTCTTTCTCTCACTCATTTCTTTTTCAATCCTGAATGTTTCATTTTTGGTTGGATGTGTTTGTTTTGTAATGACGCTTATCATTTTTATTATTTTGATAGGATTGACACCCTGAATTAGTGAAAATGTCCTTTCACACAAGTGACACACTGGACCCTTTGCCAGGGTTCTAGAAAAGAGGGTTTGACTGTTGGCTGAGCCTCAGATTCAACAGGAACAAAGTGGATTTCCTCCTGGCCATGAAACGCTGGGCCAGCTTTTTATCCTTTTTACCTCCTTTATCCTGTGATGTGTGGATTAGGAAAAGGCACATGTCTGTGTCTGAGAAGTGGGTATTTTAGGGGGCTTTAGGAGTGGGGGGTACCAAGTCTGCTGTTGTGGTCTATTCAGTCCCTGTACCACCGGAGAGAGAGCTTGTCAGACTCATTCCTGGTGGGTGTTGGACTCCGCCATGGCCGCCCTGTGTTTCTGATTCTGTTTATAATTTTAAAGGACTTATTGAAGTGCAGTATTTCTTGTCTTTGAACATCCCTGTGCTACTTTAGTGTTTGAGCTTTACTGACTCAGAATTTGTACTTTTCATAAGTGGTGACTTTAACATTATGGAACACAACTTTTTTTAGCTTTTATGTTTTTTATTACTATAAATGTTCCTTTTATCTGTTGCTGAAAAAAATGATCAATGGGGATGAATGGCATAAAAACTTCAATATGACATATTATTAATTCTTGTCATTTTTCAAATGGCACTAAAGCATTTAAAGTTTTACTATTTTGTACTGAACATATCAGATTAATTTAAATAACAGTTTACCTGAAGAATGCAGTAGCATCAGATATGCTCAAAAATCCTGTCTCTGACAAAAATGATGATAATGCATGACAGCTTTAAATGTTGTTTATTATTAATCTTTGTGTATTCAATGGATAGATTAGTTTATAATGTGTTACCATTTTGATTTTTAAAGAATCATTCAGAAAAAAATTTCTCCACACCTGCTCTGAGGTTGTATTCTCATCGTATCGCAGTTTCATGAACTCTCAATACTCAGCATTCCACTAATCATCTTCTTCACTCTGGTAAGGAGTGGGTTAACAGGTTACAGTTGCCTCGGTTACCAAACACAACTTGCCTTAATCCTCTAAGAAATGCTTACAAAAGAAGCAGGCACAAACAATGAAAAACCTGAAGTGGCTAAAATCCAACAATCATAAGTTAAAGTCCAGACCTCCTCAAACGAGTAGGGGGCTGACACAGAACCACAAAAATCAAAACATTAAGCACATAGGGCAGGACGAAACTCAGTGTTGGAGCGGCTCCTCCACCGGCAGCTTCCTCTTAAATACCCCTGGGGGTGGAGCTCCAGCTGCTGTGTCACGTGACCAAGCCCCCCTGGGCTCCACAAAAAGTGAATGAGGAACAACAAAATGTACTTAATACAATAAACATAAGATTAAGGAACAAAATATTCATCACCACACAATACAAACAACAACACAATTAATACCATTTACAAAACAATAAAAAATGACAAAAAGATTAAAGACAAAGTAAACACATTTAAAGCAAAATGAAACATCACGCTTCACTTCAGTCCTAAATGCACTTCAGCTTAATGCCGTGTCCTTGAGGACCAAAATTTACCATTTCATGTCCATCTTTATTAGTTACTGAACATCTCAGGGGGCTGGATGTGCAGGGGGAGGAATCAGGCTTGAGTGGACGTCCACGGGCACACACATCACACACAGACACATATATGGACACACACACACACACCAGAGTGCAAACAGTTGGACTGGTCATGGAGAGCACCACTTATCTGGCTAAGTATTTGATTTCACTGCTGGATAATTAAGGCAAAATATTCACACAATATCATCATATTTGTTACCAACTTCATATACTTCAAAGTTAAAAAAATATATATTTTTACTTGTACAATTTTATTAATAAATGGATCATCAATAATGCATCATTATATGTTTAGAAGTCAGATCAAGTAGCTTTATTGTGATACCGTCCTTGCAGAATACAGTGGCACGAAATAATGTTTAATAGGGCCACCACGGTGCAACATATATAGAACATGCAAAACATGACTAGGGATATTTACATATCAGAAGTTATTAAATGATTTAACAAATATCAGTTGTACTAAATATTTTTTTCAACTTTTTAAATTAAATAAGGAATTCAAATAAAATGGGGACAAAAAACATATTTAGACCATTTGACTTTTAAAAATACCTAACCATTAATAACCATAATTAAAATAAAAGTTCCTTTACCATATGGAATTTTATGTAACCTAAAAAAACTCCCTGTCTTTAAAGGTTTATGTCAACATTCATATTTTTTATTTCTCCAGATCTCTACTTGTGAGTTTTTCTGAATGTGTAATATGGAAAGTGGCCACTAGTGGGAGCAGCTTGGCTACATTAGAATCAGCTGACCTTACAGCTCTGAAAGTCATGTGACTATGTGATTGCTTTACCCTTTGGGCTCTCATTTGGGAGTGCTACAACTTAAAGGACTCCACTTCCCAGCTGCCCCAAGGTTATTGCCCTGATTGGACGTTTGAGGAGATACAGGGGCTAATGGACAAGAAGGGCTGATGGGAATCTTAAACGTGAGCCATCTAAGCATTTTGAGTCTGTTTTCACTCTCCTGCAATTCCACCTGTGGAGTATCGTTTCCTGGATTGGCGAACCCATGAAGATGTGTGAACTGTCTAGTGCCTGCCTATTGTGTGAATAGTGTTGGATTGGTCATTGTGCTCCATCGAAGGGAGCGCCCACCAAATCTCATCACCCTTCACCACATCAGGACTACTGTTAGGACTCTCTGATACATTACTTACAGAGACCTGTTCTCTGGACTGTCATTTTTCTTTCATTTCATTTCATCATTAGGACTTTGTTGACGACTTTGTCAAAAGTGTTTATTGTTAGATGTTTATAGGTGTTTTAGTATGTAGTTTCATCATGGGGAAAAGGAAGGGTTATCTGTTTATTTGTTGTTTCTGTTCTTGTTTCTTTTAATATACAGTCATATGAAAAAGTTTGAGACTCCCTCTTAATTCATTGGATTTTTGTTTCTCATTGGCTAAGCTTTCAAAGTAGCAACTTCCTTTTAATATACGACATGCCTTATGGAAACAGTAGTATTTCAGCAGTGACATTAAGTTTATTGGATTAACAGAAAATATGCAATATGCATCATAAGAAAATTAGACAGGTGCATAAATGTGGACACCCCAACAGAGATATGACATCAATACTTAGTTGAGCCTCCTTTTGCTAATCTAACAGCCTCTAGACGCTGTCCTCCTATAGCCACTGATGAGTGTCTGGATTCTGGATGGAGGAATTGTTGACCATTCTTCATACAAAATCTCTCCAGTTCAGTTCAATGTGATGGCTGCCGAGTATGGACAGCCTGCTTCAAATCATCCCATAGATTTTCGATGATATTCAAGTCAGGGGACTGTGACGGCCATTCCAAGACATTGTACTTCTCCCTCTGCATGAATGCCTTTGTAGATTTTTGTGTTTTAGGTCATTGTCTTGTTGGAATATCCAACCCCTGCGTAACTTCAACTTTGTGACTGGTGCTTGAACATTATCCTGAAGAATTTGTTGATATTGGGTTGAATTCATCCGACCCTCGACTTTAACAAGGGCCCCAGTCCCTGAACTAGCCACACAGCCCCACAGCATGATGGAACCTCCACCAAACTTGACAGTAGGTAGCAGGTGTTTTTCTTGGAATGCGGTGTTCTTCTTCCGCCATGCAAAGCGCTTTTTGTTCTGACCAAATAACTCCATTTTTGTCTCATCAGTCCAAAGCACTTTGTTCCAAAATGAATCTGGCTTGTCTAAATGAGCATTGGCATACAACAAGCGACTCTGTTTGTGGTGTGAGTGCAGAAAGGGCTTCTTTCTCATCACCCTGCCATACAGATGTTCTTTGTGCAAATTGCGCTGAATTGTAGAACGATGTACAGATACACCATCTGCAGCAAGATGTTCTTGCAGGTCTTTGGCAGTGATCTGTGGGTTGTCTGTCACCATTCTCACAATCCTGCTCATATGCCGCTCCTGTATTTTTCTTGGCCTGCCAGGCCTGCTGGGTTTAACAGCAACTGTGCCTGTGGCCTTTCATTTCCTGAATCCATTCCTTACAGTTACAGAAACTGACAGTTTAGACCTCTGAGATGGCTTTTCGTAGCCTTCCCCTAAACCAGGAGACTCAACAATCTTTGTTTTCAGATCTTTTGAGAGTTGCTTTGAGGATCCCATGCTGTCACTCTTCAGAGGAGTGTCAAAGGGAAGGAAGCACAACTTGTAATTGACCACCTTAAATACCTTTATAGCTCATGATTGGACACACCTGTCTATGAAGTTCAAGGATTAATGAGCTCATCCAACCAATTTGGTGTTGTAAGTAATAAGCATTGAGCAGTGACAGGCATTCAAATCAGCAAAATGACAAGGGGACGCAGATTTTTGCACAGCCAGTTTTTCACATTGGATTTAATTTCATAAAACTAATTACTGCTTCACTAAAACTCTTTGTTCGGAAAACACCGCAGTACTTAGATGTTCCTAGGAAATGAAAGACATACCACTGTTATCTTTTATGTTGAAAGGAGAGTCAATTATTATGCAGGCTGAGAGGGGTTCCCAAACTTTTTTTTATGACTATATGTCAACTAAGGCTATAAAAATATGTTAATACAGCTGAAGAATTTAGTATGTTGACATCAGACATATGAGCCATCTTAGCGATGGATACTTTTGCAGCTGGCATTTTGGGATTTTCAACTACATGTGTGCTTGGTATTCTCTCTCAGTTAAGCTCATGTGTGCCAATCAGTCCTGCTGTAACTGGCAGTACCTTAGCAAAATAATGAAATTAGCTTCTGTATGGTGAAAGAATATAAACGATTGTGTGTTCTCTTCCAGTTATTATTGTCTTGTTGTCAGAGCGGTGGAGTTCAGTCATCAGGAGGAAGGACTTCAATGCTGCCTTCCACGGAGCGAAGCACTGTAGGTAGAAGGAAGAAAGAGAAAGCGTTGTTTCCGCTGTCTGTTTAAGTATTTGCACTTCAAATAGGTAGAGAGTTCCTTAGAAATAGTGTGCGTCAAACGAAGCAATGTAAGTTCTGTTCATTTGTTTTTATTTGTATTAAATAATTTGCATATTTATGTTTATCTAAGAACCAATAAGTTATTCCCTTGCTAAAGTTAAAAGAGTAAAGAACCAGAAAGTAATGATGTATATTTCTGATAACTTTAGTTGACCCCATGCAGTTCTTATAAGGCACTGTTAACTCAGAATGTTGAATTTATTAATAACTTTATAATAGTTAAGCTTGTAAATTCATTAAATGTGTAAAATGCTTTTCAGTAGTGCCTTCAGTATTGCAACTTTATGATTAATATTAGTAGTTATATGCATGCGGTTTCTGTTGAAATGATTTATGACCTTAAGCCCTGCCCCTTTGGGCTGTCATTAAGTGACCCTTCCTTGAGCCCTCCCCAGGGACCTGTCAAAGGGGGTTTTGATGGATGTCTGCCCCTTCCTTGAACCCGCCCCCACCCCTGTTTACCCCAGGAAACTGTCAAGGGGTTTTTAATGGATGTCTGCCCCTTCCTTGAACCCGCCCCCTACTCACCTGATTGGTTCTCCTTTCTGTCAAGAGCAGACTTGATGGATGTCTGCCCCTTCCTTCACCCCATCCCCCACCCCTCTCCCGAGGACAAGTCTAGGCATGTCAGGAAAGGCCTCTGCTGTTCACAGCTATTGGTGGTCCCAGGTATGAAGGACCTGCCTCTGCCTCGGTTCCCGGTCAGGCAGGCACTAATGACTGTCCCCTTCCACTTCCTTGCCCATTTCTCCCAAGGGCAGGCCCAGAGCATGTTCCAGCCGGAGCAATCTACCTTATAGCCTTTCCTGCCTCTATTGTTTTGGGTAAACCATTTTTTATTTTATCTAAGTCAAGTAGAGAAAGACCCCAGACAGTCTCTGCGCTGTCCATGCTGTTAGCAGGCACAGGCTTTCACTCTCTCCCACAGCTGAGGCATGAGATTGGAGCACGCAGCCTCTGTGTGATGCCCCAGGGGTCGAAGCTCCAAGCGTACATGCAGGGATGTCTGCCCCTTCCTTGAACCCGCCCCCTACCCACCTGATTGGTTCTCCTTTCTGTCAAGAGCAGACTTGATGGATGTCTGCCCCTTCCTTCACCCCACCCCTACCCCTCTCCTGAGGACAAGTCTAGGCATTTCAGGTGAGGACTCTGCCATCCACAAAACCCTTCCCCCTTCTGAAAGTGTTGTATAAAAAAGCGGTTCATCTTCGTTTCTAAAGACTCTGTGAAGAAAAATGGAATCTATGCCCAATACCCCAGTGAAGCATCCGTTCCGCAGGATCTATCTGAAGGATCGTTTAGGAAGGCTTAAAAGATGTTTGGTGCCTGAGTTTCTTGAAGCTGAAGTTCGGTCTAAGTTGTACGAAACACGGCAGGTATCGGAGGACAACAAAGAAAACTGTCCGCCGCCTTTAGTATTCAAGGACTGAATTCTGCAAATTGAAAAGGCGGTCGAGTAGCGGACTATGGGAGCTGAAACATAACTCGATTCGAGTGATGACCAATTGGAAAACCCTCCTTTATTTTAAGCTACACCCTTCCCTTTTATCATAAATACACAGCCTGTTAGTCAGAGGACCATTTAAAGATCCCCAGCATGTCGACCGCTACACACTCTGAAATGACGGGGATCGGCGTAACAACCTCAGGGTTCCCGCCTGAAGCTCCAAAGCCTGAGGCTTCATGGCCTGAGGTTTCATGGCCTGAATCTTACCAGTTCTATAACTCGGTCTGGACGGATGGCCTTCAAGATCCCCAAGAATCTGACCTCTGGTATTTTAGTATACGACCCGATTAAAGTGAAAACACCCCATTGGACGGGGCGAATGAGGGATTCAAAAAAAGAAACAGTTATACAGCCCAGGGTAAAACAGTAGACCCCCTCGGTCCTATTCATTCCGACCTATTTTTTCAAGAAAAATTAATTCTAAATGCGGTGGACGTCAGAATAAAAATGGTGCGGAGCAAAAATGAATTCTGTCTGATTTCCGGAGATGCCAAGCGATACAAAGTAAACATTTTATCCGCCGCTGTTTTTATCAAGAAAGGTTCTGATTACTGGGAACGGTGAAGACTACTTGGATCTGAACAACACGCTTCTACACGTCTGATGCTGTGAAATTAGGGCACGCCCACGCCCTCACGACCGCCAATGCCAAGTACCCCGTGGAAAGAGTGAATATGAAAGTTCTCAGTATACCGGCAGGGATACGAGTGAGCAATCAGGAGAACTTGTTCTTGGGGCAACTGCCCAAGTACGTGGTCATAGCCATGGTGGATAATGAGGCCTTTTCGGGGGATTATGCCAGAAACCCCTTCAATTTCAAGCATAACCAGGTGGAGTTCCTGGCCTTGTATTTGGACGGAGAGCAGATTCCAGCCAAGCCCTTTCAGCCCAATTTTGCTAATGACAACACAGCTTGAGAATATTACAACCTCGTGTTGGCCTCCGGAAAGCATTTGAAAGACCAGCCTCTAGCCATCAGTTGTTCTGACTTCTCCCGGGGATACACCCTGTTTGCCTTTGATTTGACGCATGATCAAGAATGCGGAGACCATTTCTCCTTGGTGAAAACTGGGAACATGAGATTTGAAATACGTTTTCGACAGCCCCTAGCCCATACTGTGAATCTAATAGTGTACGCCATCTTTGACAACATTATTGAAATAAACCAGAGAAGAAACATCCTTTATGATTACTAAAAAAGCATGAACACCCTGCAGATCGAGGAACTCCTGGCCAGTAATCCATACACAGGAAATTTGTTTTACGGAGTGTTGGCATGCGACAAACTGCCTGAAAAAATACTTACGGATCTCCCGGCCATAATTATCGTCAACACTCACCGTCAAAACCAACCCGGAGAGCACTGGTTGGCGATACATCTCAGAGAAGACGGAACTGGAGAATTTTTTGACTCCTACGGAGCCCCACCAGATTTTATCTATTTTCCTGAGGAAATATACTGCTTTTTAAATAGAAACTGTAAAGCAGGGGTGGGCAAAGTCATTCCTGGAGGGCCGCAGTGGCTGCAGGTTTTTGTTCCAACCCAATTGCTTAATAAGAAGTACTTATTGCTCTAGAAACATCTTCTGCTTCATTTTAGTTATCTCCTTCATTAAGACTTAAATAAATAATAAGGGTTCAAAATCTTAAACAGCTGCATTCTCGGTTTTTAATTGCTCCTTATTAGCAATAAGTTGCAAATGACAAAAGAAACCATCAGTTCTCCATTTTGCTTGTTACCATTTACACCTGTGTGTATTTATTGTGCACTATTTAGTTTAATTAAATACTTGGAAGGAAAGAGAAGTGAAAAAAGTGAAGGATTGAGAATTACCCATCTGTTTTACACTTCAAAGTATTTGGATCATATACTTAGAATAGAAACAAAATCTAGGATATAAGAATAACTTAACATAGCAGAATTAAAGTACTAACAAGCCATGAAATGTAATTATTGGCAAGGATTGTTTTCTAATTAAGCAACTGGGTTGGGACAAAAAAACGCAGCCACTGCGGCCCTCCAGGAATGACTTTGCCCACCCCTGCTGTAAAGAAATTATTCATCATACCCAACAGCTTCAAAGCTGGTTTTCCGGCGTCTGCGGGCAACACTGTATTTTTTTCCAGCATCACAGAGGAAAAGGAAGCTCTTATAAAGAGGTCATGAACCTGTATTTTAATGAGGTCACCAAGAACGATTATATGGTTCAAAAATTTGTCAGTACCTTGTCCAAGAACACTTCTAGAGGTTTTCAGAAGCAACCCTGTATGCAAAGTTCTATGGCCTGTAATTATCTTAATAAAGAATAGACAGTCTGTATAATCAAATGTAATATTTTATTAAACAAAAATATAATTACATTTCCATAAGCAATCCATTCATTCTTTTTGCGAGATTTGGTCTTCTTGCCAACAGGTGTAGCAAAAGCAGCAGAGACCGTGGCAGCAGCGCTAGAGGCAGAGGGTTTGAAACTCTCTAGAAGTTCTCTCATGTCGGCATTTGGCACGGCTGAGGCCCGAATGTTCAAACCGGCCAGGTCCTTAACAAATTCTTTCCACCCCCGAGGTCTCCTATAGGACAGAATGTTGTGTTGGGTGGTCAAGTTCCGCATTAGATCGACCATATTCATCCCGGGTAATGGTTCTCCACGAAGCACAAACTCTCCCAAGCCATTCCAGTAGGTTATATTAGGGTTATATGACATTTTCTGTAAAATAATTTTGGTGTATTTCTTTGATTTATCCTGTGTACTTTTCAAAATCTCGTCGTACATCCGGTTTTCGGGATTACTAGGAGCCTCTCTGAGAGCCCCTGGCAGTTCCTCTTTGCTCTCGGCAGGCAGTAATAGCGTCAGAGGCCCGGTTTCTTTATCTGCTTTTTTCACAAAGGTCAAGTATCTTTGCAAGACGGTTGTATAAAGTTTAACTTTTGCCTCGGCGCTCAAGTCACTACGTTCGAGTATGAATTTCATTTGTTTATCCAGTTCACTTTCCGTAGCACTTAAAAGGTCGGGGAAAGCTGGGGCTTTCTCTTGCCATTGAACCATTTGCTGTTGAGGGACCAGGTACATCTTGCACGTGTATTCCATATTTATCCTCTCGACTCTATTAAACTAGTAATGAAAGGAATGGTTGCGCTTAATAGGGCTCTGAGAAACCCCCCTTTCTGATTTAAAAGGGCTTTTTTCTTTTTAACGGTGAGTTTTTTATCGCCGAGTTTTTTAATGGAGCAACGGTGCTTCTTCAACAACTTGAACTGTCTGGACGTACTGAGTATTGTATTGACAGCTATTTCTGACAGAGCGTAAATTAAATCGTCAAGAGCCTCGCTCAGCACCGCTTTTCTTCGACGAC
Source organism: Erpetoichthys calabaricus (assembly GCF_900747795.2). Lineage (NCBI taxonomy): Eukaryota > Metazoa > Chordata > Cladistia > Polypteriformes > Polypteridae > Erpetoichthys > Erpetoichthys calabaricus. The sequence goes on from NC_041397.2 coordinate 317,963,515, forward strand.
AGGAGCCCCTATGTAGGGTCTTGAGCAGAGGGAAATTTCTTTTTATTCTGCACGACATGCTGGCTCTTTCTCAAATACTTGGAAAATTGCCCGTCTTTATTTTTTCACGACGTACACCACAGGCCAGTCGGGAGGAAACAATCCGGTACGTAAACGAAATTCGTCAGGCGTATGGGCTTTCAGATCCACCAGAAGATAACCGTAAGGTTGCCTTGTAGCGTCCTCAAAGGCCTCCAAGAAAAATTTAGCCCTCCCAGGGTACATTTGACGTGCTAAATTGGTAATTTGCAGTTTATCACGAGGATTTTTAAAGAGGGTAATGTAATTGGCATTCAGGTTTATCGTTCTACTTTTCTTGCCTTGAAAAAAAAAATTTTGGACCAAGTAAATGATGGACAGATTCCTGTGGTGAGCATATTTTGTGAAGGCCCTCTCTGTCTCTTTGCTATGACTCGCCTGTTCCATCAAATCGTCGACGATCACCAGGTTAACACGATCAGGTGGCAGTAGTTCGGCATCGCTTAAGGAGATGGGTAGCCCCTCCAAAAATGTGGTTTTGGGAAATTGGGCTAGCAGCTCGTCATACAGAGGCTGCCAGCAGCTGTAAAACCAGACTATATTGTTGGGGTGACGAGAAAGCACATGGTCCGCGTGCTCCAATAGCTTTTTCACAAAATGCGATTTGCCCAAACAAGAGGGTCCCGAGACTATTTTCGAGAACGTATGCTGAAGTCTAACATCAAAACCCTCTTTAGTATCCATAGGGGAAAGTTGTGAAATCGGGCAATAGAACCTTTTTGTTGTACACCACTCTTAATCTTTTTCTGAGTGGACGATTTTGCAACGTCAGGTTCTTTTTGTTCCTATGAATCTGCCCGCCGTGAACCGTTATTTCTTTCGTGAGATCGTGTTCTACAAAACTATGCACTAGATCCATAGTATAGGTTTACTGCTTGAGCCATTTCGTGATTGAGAGTAATGCCCTTTACCTTCATGCAGACCTTGCCTTTGAACGTTTTGTACGCGTACGTTTTCGGACCCCCAGAAATAAACTCTTTTATGAAATTGTCAGGATCTAGTTCACTGGTGAGTTCCCCTAAATAGTCACCGAGCAGCGGTGTGTACTGCCCAGGTGAGGCTGTGAAAATAACGGAATCTGTATCATGATACAGAATTCTCGGCCCTAAATGTTCCAGCAAATCGTATAATTCTAGGCTGGCATAGGCCGTTGTAAAAGCGCAATCACCAAATTGACGGGGCCAGGTAGAACGTATCTGTCATCCGCATACCTCCACTGCACTTGAGCAGTTTTGTTGCTGACAAAACCAAAATAGGACACCCTATACACGTCTGAGAACAGGTAATCGAAGAATTCTTGGGTGTGTTTAACAAACGTCGTGGTCAGTTGATAAGACACCTTCTTTTATGAAATAGTCGTCAACATACCGTCGGCGGGAGGCTTTTTCAACGCTGCACCAGGTTCCTGTTAAAGACCTTTCCCGATCATTGTGACGGCAAAGGCCGGTGATTGTTTGGGTTTCTGCACACGTACGGCACAGAGTGAACATCAATTTACCACAAATTCTTAAAGGGAGGACCGGAAAATACAGATTGCGAGGGGCTAGCATGGTGATTTTAACAAGCCCAAAGTAATGTTTAAGATCTGCAAACTCCTCAAAAACAAAGGTTGGGTGGCCGATCGAGTAGGTTTTTGTTTTGTTGAAATAAGGGTACAGATTGTAAAATCGTAATAATGCATTTGTTCATCGCCTTGAACCTTATGATATAATTTGATAGTGTTGCTGTGCCCTCCATACAGGGCATCACAGGGATTGATATGTTCAGGAAACTCAAAGCGTTTTAAGAAATCCTGAAGCTCCGAGTCCTCTTTTTTCATGCTTTCCCATTGATGTTCCCAAATCACTCTAACCATCAGATTAAATTTTTCACGCAATTCCTTCAGCTTGTTGTCAAACATTTTAAACAAATCGGCAAAAGGCGCCCCCATGAGAGGATGTTTAGCTTGCGCCTCATAGCATTCTGGGCAACCTTGATAAAAGCATCCGGCAAACTCAAAGGCCGTCGGGACGCCCTGAACTTCGCCGTAACCGTCTAGATAAAAGGAACCCATCTTTACTTCACCGTAATTCAGGGTGTGTCGAATGTTTATTTTTTCCTTCTCTGAAAGAAACATCAGCCATCGAATAGAAGCATTAGAATAAGCTTTGTGAGTGCTTTTGTAATGATCACTCAGAATTATTCCAATAGCGTTATCAGGCATGCAATTTTGTCTGTACATGGACAGGCAGAGAGAAGCTAGGGTCATACACTGAAAAGGATCGATATTACCAATTCTGAGCACTTCCTCTCTAAATTTCATACACGCTGTTCTCAAAATAACCACGTCGTTTCTACAATAGTAAGCCATTTCTCGTCTAAAGTTGAAGGTTCCACTTTTAATCGAATCGTACCAAGACAAAATTTCCTCTCTTTCCTGGCTCATCATGTGTTGAATGCCGTAATATTTAGGTTCGGGGTATGGCCCGATGTAATTTTGATTTTCAATGGTGTTAATAGAAATGGGGAAAGTATCCTTTTTGAGCCTAGAATCCCAAGGCCTTGGGCATACCTCTCAATTTCATGGTTAAAAAGCTCAACGAGTCGATAAATCTCAAGTCATAATCTTCTTCTATAAAACAAATTAGTTTACAACCCTGAGCTGTAACTGAGATATCTCAACGAGATATTTCATTAGGAAATAGCCGTCATACCCCTTAGAATTGTGAGCTATGAACGTGTACTCTTGATATTTCGGACGTCTATATCTGTGGAAGAACTTTGCGACACAGTCCTACCCGGCCCAACTCCACGATTGACCGTTCCAATGCATGCAGTGGATGTAATTGGGGATATGGATGCCGTCATCTTGACGGCACTCAAAATCATAGAACACATACTTGTTGTGGAGCAGTCTTTGCGGTAAACTTTGAATAAAACACTGATGATTATCATTCGATTCTTTCATGGCCATTCTACAAACGCGACAGTGTTTGGTGAGGCTTTGAACAGGCTTTCAAGCTGTATCTCAGTTTGCAGAGAGGGCAGACTTTATGGACGTTGCAGATACTTTCAGACCTGCGCGTCTTTTCATTCCATTTGCGTGTTTTGTGGAGTTTGAAACAAAACCTTGATCGACAGAAACGATGGCAATCGGCACATCAAAAAGCCTCCCTGTTACCCCTTTGACTGTCTGTAGATAAACAGACGTCACAGTGCTGCTCACAACGATGTCATGACGGATTAGAATTCCCCGTGTAGCAAAAATCGCAGAAAGCCTTTTAGATTCAAAATACCGTAATAATGTTCATGATGCAAAAACAAGAAAGCTGTCTTTGTTTTTCTGTCACTGGACGCTTCAAATTTTAATAGACCGCTAGTGTTTGGTTCCCGGTACCAGACGATAATTTTAATTCCTAATAACCTCTCAAACTTTTCAATATCTGAAAACGTTACTTTCTGATCCGTTGATAATCTGATTCTGACATGCAATCGACGAGCCTCTTGTTCACACAATTTCTGATTGTTTCTGAACCTAGCGTTTAATACAGCCAGCAAACCCCTGGCAAAACAGCACTGATCATCCGGATTGAAGGAGATCCATAGGTGCTTCCATTTCTTTTGAATGATTATATCGTTGAAAAGAATTCAGGCTTTACGCCTAGGAGCCTCGCCACCAGATGGAACCCTCACTACCTGAACGATTAGCGTCAGACTGGAATCGGCTAAAATAGTAGCGTGACTCTGGAGAAGTAATTCAATTTGATTAAAAAAATCCTCCACAGAAAGCATACCCGCGGGGGTTAGGGAAAAAACACTGGGATTGAGAGATTCGGCCCATAATTATAACTGCACTAGATCCCTAGGATCCAAAGTGCTCGTAAAACTGTCTAATATTTGTTGAAGGGTCTCATGTATATTATTAAAAACTTCGGCGAAAGAACCAAGTGTGTAGGCCTCAGAAAAATTGAAGCGGTGTCTAATCTCGATATTGTTAAATTTTGGACGCTCCGTTATAGATAAATTATTTAAACTAGAAGTGAAGGGCTGCGGGGAGCTTACTGACAGGTCTGGAGAGGAAGGTTTGTCCGTATGTGAGGTAGATGGCTGTGGAGAATCGGCTTTGAGACTCGAGTTTACCCTGTACAGATTAGTCACTCCGGAGCCTGTCTGAGGAGTTGAAGTATCCGACCCTGTTAAATCATCAGCAGGCGAGTGCTGATGCGAGGTAGAGGGCTGTGGAGAGTTGGCTTCTAGAGTCGATTTTACCCTGGACGGATTAGTCCCTCCGGAGCCTGTCTGAGGAGTTGAATTATCCGACCCTGTTAAGTCATCAGCAGGTGAGTGCTAAAGATGGACCTTGCGGCACCCTGAGGTAGAAGGTTGTATTAACGCGTCACTGACAGAGATGTGTTGAAGTGGGGAGCTACTTGCCCCAGAGGAGTATGAGGACCCTGACACCCCCGAGATAGAAGTTTGCGGGGCTTTTACATTCATGTCTAGGGCATTAGCTTGTTGTGCTGGGCCTGAAGACGTTCCGGCCTCAGAAGAGGTATTCTTCAAAAGCTCCAGCAGAGCATTAACTACGGCTATTTCATCAGAATTTAGAACCTGGAGCGCATTATTAATGAGATCAAAATTGTCGATCAGATGTGTCACTGCGTGTGATGATTGAACAATTTGAGCAGATCGCGGAGGGGTGGGGATTTTAGGGGGCTTTATGGAACATTCTAGGTTATCAGACATTTCTTTTAATAGTCTCAGGTTTTCACTGGACGGTCTTTTCCTACCTTTACGCCCTCCAGAATATTTACATCCCCCGTCTGTATCACTACCACTACTGTCACTACCGGTGTCGCTGCTTCCGCTATTGCTGTTTTCAGGCATGACCTAAATTTAATCAAAGGCTACAATTATGAACACAGAATATAATAATTTGTAATTATGATCACACAATATAATAATAATTTGTAATTATGATCACACAATATAATAATTTGCAAACAATGTTATTTTCATGAAAAAAGTAATATAAAACAGCTCCTTTAATTATGGGTTAGATGGATGTAAAATGCATACATATGCATCAAGTCTAAACACATTTCGGGTGTGGAATTGTACACAGGAGCCTCTAATTCTACAAATTCCACCAGTAATTGGTGAAGTTGTTCAGTCAGCTGTTCCAGTCTTTCTCGATGTCTCCGCTGATGGTCAGGACGAAGGAAATATCGGGGTGAATAGCGGCTTCTATGCCAATATCCGCGGTCAGAGTAAAGAGTGGCCGACAATGGGGACCACCTGTTAGAAAAAGATGTCGTTGGGGATAGTGGAGAATACTGAACGCCGCCCTCAAAGGCCACCGGAGAATACTGAACGCCGTTCTCAGAGGGCACCGGAGAATGCTGAACACCGCCCCCAGAGGGCACCGGAGAATGCTGAACACCGCCCCCAGAGGGTGCCGGAGAATACTGAACGCCTATCCCAGAATGCTCAACGCCCCTCCCAGAATGCTCCGGAGAATGCTCAACGCCTCTCTCAGAGAGTGGAGGTGTTTTTAGATTCTGCCAGTTATGGTACAGGGCTAGATTTTCTGATCCTTCCAAAACTTGAGTTAAAAAACTCGGGGTGCGGGCTAGGACCTGGAAATAAAGTATGAACTTATTAGTTAAAGCCCTTTTTTCACAAAATCTGGATTTCTGTATGCCTCATATATTTCTTTGGTAAACTGAAATCTAAAATGACACTGCTGCTGAGCCTCCTGTGGGAAACCCTTTGAGAAACTGATTCACTCTGTAAAGAATTAGCGTCTAAAAAACAAAAACAAAAAAAAACAAAAAGGCATAAGCTCTGCTTCCAAGGCTTGTCGCGGTTATTAAAAAAAAAAAACATGCATGCTCTCTCTTTAAACAAGAAATCCACACGCACCCACAACTCATGCGTTATCACCCTGCAGGCTCTATTCCGATAGATGCCTGTCCATATACAAAAATCTATTTTACCGTAGCTAGACAAACTCTCACCCTAAATAGGTTATTTGTAAATAACCTAAACAAAGTGCACGCGCATTCCCTACACCAAGATGCTTAAAAAGGGACAACCTGGTTCTTAAGATATAAGTTCCTAAGTACATTAAAATCTTAAACCTATTCATTTACACATGAACAATACACTTGATACGTCTACAAGTCACCGTACTTGGAGATACTAGGCGTTATTAAAATAATTACATTTAGCGAAATGAATTAAAGCGCTTATTCCCGAGCACGCTCTCCCAATTCGCGTACACGCACTCTCCCAAGCAAGTACGCGCACGAGAGCTCACAAGCTCTCGCAGACACATTGTAAACATACATCAATTTTTTATTTTTTTTTTAAAAATGTTCTTACCTAATTCCATATAATAAATCGGGGACTCTATGGGTATATAACCATCTAAAAACAAAAAAATAAACTGTCCATTTTTTACAACAAACATTATCATTATACTCAAATATTCACACATGCCCGGTACAGATATAAATGGCTACAACTGATCATGCGAACATTTATCATTTTAAAAAGAGCCTTACCGATTTCTGAGTCTGCTCGGAAGTACAATTCTAAGAAAGAAAAATATAAGGATTGAGTCAATCGCTAAGATTTCACCCCGTCGTTTTTAAAACATACTTGTTTACGCTTATAAGAATCATGAATAGGGCTTACCGTGATTCTGAGAAAGGCCGTTTTCTGCAGAATAGTCTGTATGAACGATAATTATATTTCATTTAGTCTTTTCGTGAAAATGCACCGTCACGGCTGAAATTCATCTTGTCGTTCTGGATGACGAGCAGGGAACTGAGTTGGTGTTCCCAACGCAACTCAATTTATAGAGGAAAGATCAGTATTTTGGAAGTGATTTGTGATACCAGATGTGCGACAAATTTTTTTTTTTTTATATTTTTATTTTATTAATTTTCATTGTAATCATTCCATACAAACAGATCAATTTATAACCCAACAAATTTGAAGACAAATCAAACCCCACCCCTGAGAAGGAGAGCTTAGCTAAAGGAAAATTGCTTAAGGCTTTTTAATAAGGCAACATTAAACAAAAGAAAGGGAGAAGTAAATATCTATGTAAATAAGAGATGGAGAAGGGAATTAAATGCGGTAATAGTTATTTCTCTTATTCTAAAATAATATTGATTAAATCCTGCCATGTTTTGAAAAAAAATTGTACAGATCCTCTAACTGAAAATTAGATTTTTTCCAATTTCAAATAATATAAAACATCGGTTTCCCACTGACTTATAAGAGGAGAATTAGGATTCTTCCAATTTAACAAAATAAGTCGGCGTGCCAAAAGTGTAGTGAATGCAATCACCGTTTGCTTGTCCTTCTCCAATTCAAGTCCATCTGGAAGAACACCAAACACAGCTGTTAATGGGTTAGGAGGGATTGTGATACCAAGGCTGTCTGAGAGGCACTTAAAAATTTTTGTCCAAAATGATGTTAGTTTGGTGCAGGCCCAGAACATGTGACCCAGTGAGGCAGGAGCTTGGTTGCAGCGTTCGCAGGTTGGATCCTGCCCTGGAAACATTTTGGACAGTTTTAAGCGAGACAGATGAGCTCGATATATAATTTTTAGTTAAATAATTCTATGCTTTGCGCATATAGAACTTGAGTGAATTCTCTGCTTTGCTACCTTCCACTCCTTTTCTGATATATTGATTAAGAGATCTTCTTCCCAATGTCCTCTTGGATCTTTGAAAGGTAGGGACTCTAATACGATTTTATATATTGCGGAAATAGTGTTTGTTTCCTCGAAATTGAGCAGTATTTTTTCCAGCATTGTGGAGGGTGCAAGGTGGGGGAAATCGGGTAATTTCTGTTTAACAAAATTTCTAATTTGAAGATAGTAAAAGAAATGTGTAGCTGGGAGGTTGAATTTTGAACGTAATTGTTCAAAAGATGTAAATATGTTGTCTATATAAAGATCTCTGAGCATTTTAATCCCAAAACATTTCCAGGTATTAAAAACTGGATATACATGTGAAGGTTGAAAGAGGTGGTTCTCTTGCAGAGGTGCCAGTGATAAAAGATTTTCCATCTTAAAATGCTTCCTAATTTGGTTCCATATTCTGAGTGAGTAAAGCACAATTGGGTTATTAGTATATTTGCGATAACTTTCATTTATTGGAGAGCAGAGCAGGGAATATAAAGAAGTACTACAGGATTTTACTTCTATTGCGGACCAAGCCTGTGTATGTTCATTTATTTGTGTCCAGGTTTTTATGGCTTGTATGTTTGCTGCCCAGTAATAAAACTGAAAATTAGGTAAAGCCATGCCACCTTCTGCCTGAGGTCTTTGTAGGGTCGCTCTTCGGATACGTGGGTGTTTTGAGTTCCAAATGAATGAGGTTATTATTGAATCTGTTTAAAAAACGATTTATTGATATATATTGGAATGTTTTGAAATAAAGAGAGAAGTTTAGGAAGGATATTCATCTTAACAATGTTAATTCTTCCGGATAGAGTGAGATGAAGGGTTGACCATCTATGCAAGTCTTGCTTAATTTTTTCCATACAGACGCCAAAATTTTGTTGATAAAAAGCTTTATGTTTACTTGTGATATTTACCCCTAGGTATTTAAACTGATCTGCTTTGGTAAAAGGTAGGGTGTCTAATCTAATATTATATGCTTGTGAATTCACTGGAAAGAGTATACTTTTATTCAGATTAATTCTAAGAACAGATATCTTTTGAAATTCTGTTAGTGCTGTTAAAACAGCAGGGACAGTGTTTTCTGGGTCTGATATATATAAGACCATATCATCTGCATATAGAGAAATTTTCTGTTCCAGTCCTTCTCTGACAATCCCCTTTATCTGATAAGAATTTTGGCAGTGAACCGCCAGTGATTCAATAGCGATTGCAAAGAACAGTGGCGACAAGGGACATTCTTCTCTGGTACCACGTTCTAGTTTAAAGTAGTCTGAGCAAATGTTATTAATACAAACTGAAGCTTCTGGATTGGTATACAGTAGTTTGATCCATGCACAAATATTCGGGCCAAACCCAAATTTCTCCAATGCAGTGAAAAGGTAATTCCATTCAATCATATCAAATGCTTTTTCTGCGTCTAATGATAGTAATATCTCTGGGGTGTTTGATTTTGCTGGTGAATATATAACATTAAACAAGTGTCGGAGATTTGAAGATAGGTGTCGGCCTTTAATAAATCCAGTTTGATCTTGTGATATTACCGAGGGCAGCACTTTCTCCATCCTTCTAGCTAGGATTTTTGAGAGTATCTTAACATCATTATTCAGGAGTGAAATTGGTCTATATGATGCACATTGTAACAAGTCCTTATTTTGTTTAGGAAAGACGGTGATTAATGCTTGTCGAAATGTTTGAGGTAGTATTTGGTTGTCTCTAGCTTCTGTAAATGTTGCCAATAAGAGGGGAGCCAGCTGAGTGGAGAATTTCTTATAAAATTCTACGGGGTAACCATCAGGGCCTGATGATTTCCCACTTTGTAGTGACTTTATAGCGTCTAGTAATTCTGTTAGCGTTAGAGGTTTATCCAGTTCCTCAGCACTTAAAGCATCTATTTGTGGTATCTGTGATGTATCCAGAAATGCATTAGATTGTGCGTTGTCTTCTTTGGACTCAGTGGAATATAAAGACTTATAGTAATCTCTAAATGTGTGCATTATTTTATTATGGTAGATGATTTCTTCTCCATTCTTGTTGGTGATTACTTGTATTGCATTGTGAACTTCTTGTTTATGAATTTATTGAGCTAAAAGCTTATTAGCTTTTTCTCCGTTTTCATAGTAATGCTGTCTAGACTTATAAATAAGTTGTTCAGTTTCTTTAGTTGTTAAGATGTTAAGTTCTGTATGTAGGGCCTGCCTTTTCCTGTGGAGAACTTCATTTGGACGCCTGGCTTGTTCTTCATCTATTCTAGTAATTTCATTTCTTAGCTCTGACACTTTCTTGGTTTCTAATTTATTTCTGTGGGAAAGATATGAAATAATCTGTCCTCTTAAGAAGGCCTTTAGAGTTTCCCAGAGTGTTCCTGCGACAAAAATTTTAATTGTACCTCCGTGTGTTGTATGGGTTCACATTCAGGCCTTTGACCGGACACCGAAAAGTCCAATATTTTTTTAAAAGTCACCTTTGTAATCCGACGCTTTCATTTAGTATCTGTATGTCACAAGGTAAGGCCATTTTTCACACTGAACCCCGAATGATCTGACCTGGGTTTAAAGATCATGATCTGATCTGGTCCAGAGGACTCAACAGACGCCTGTGAGCTGTGAATCGCTCCCAAAAGTTTTGCCAAAGAGTGTTTTAAAACTCATTTCTCTATCCCCAGAGGTCCAATCTGTTTAAGACTTTGGATTTAAGATCCAAGGGACAAATGCCACCATGGTTTCGAATCCCGCTTTTCATAAACATTTGTGCTCCGTTCACTCTGGGATTATCTGTGTACAATTCTAACTTTTAGAAAACTATTTGCAATGTGTTTCCTTAGGGGGCAGCTGCTTATTTAAAATGGGAGGTAATGGATGGAATAGGGCTTTTTTAAGATATATAAATTATAAAGCCAAGGATAGATTTTTTATACATCTCAAACGGGCTATAAAAGGTCCATGTTGCCTATTATTTAATTGTGTATGATTTTTAAAATCCTTTAAAAATTAAGTACAACCTTTAAATATCAGGGGCTTATATCGAACTATATTTAAAATGGGATGGAAAAGGGATTGTTTTATATAAATTATACATCCGACGCTTGATTTTTTATACGTCACAAACGGGCTATAAAAGGTCCATGTTTCCTATTATTTAATTGTGTATGATTTTTAAAATCCTTTAACTATGTACAACCTTTACATATCAGGGGCTTATATCGAACTAAATTTAAAATGGAAAACGGATTGTTTTATATAAATTATACATTCGACGCTTGATTTTTTATACGTCTCAATATAAAAGGTCCCTGTTGCCTATTATTTAAATGCGTATGATTTTTAAAATCCTTTAAAAGTTAAGTACAACCTTTACATATCATGGACAGAAGGTCTGGCCGTTCACGATCAGTCAGCCATCAAGGAGGACGGGGGTGTGAGATTGCAAGTGAACTCACAAAGGCTTCCCCAGCGGGACACCCGATATCTTACAGCTATAGGACAGTTTGTGCCTGCACAGAACTCAGCACCTAAACAGTACGTACTCGAGTGCGTACTCACAACACAGCAGGGAGGGGTTAGGGGGCTGTCAGTTTCCCAGCCTGTAACAGACACTGGCTGTATCTAGCAGAGCTCCGGGCTCATAATGTTTGCAGCTATGCCCAGCTGCTGATAAGCATGCGTGCACAAAACACAGCAGGAGGGGTTTCCAGCTGTTACACGTGCCTGCTCGCAGGGGCTCAGAGACTGTCAGCTTTTTAGAGATTCAGGTACTCTGCTATGTAGACAGAGAGAACCGCTTGCCTGCATGTACGCTTGGCGCTTCAACCCCTGGGGCATCACACAGAGGCTGCCTGCTCCACTCTCATGCCTCAACTGTGGGAGAGAGTGAAAGCCTGTGCCTGCCACCAGCATGGACAGCACAGAGACTGTCTGGGGTCTTTCTCTGCTTGACTTAGATAAAATAAAAAACGGTTTACAAGTACTAAACCAAAGTTTAGATATTTAAAGTAATAGATATTTTAAATACAGGAGTTCTTACCCAAAACAGTAGAGGCAGGAAAGGCTATAAGGTAGATCGCTCTGGCTGGAACATGTTCTGGGCCTGTCCTCGAGAGAAATGGGCAAGGAAGTGGAAGGGGACAGTCATCAGGGCCTGCCTGACCGGTAGCCGCGGCAGAGGCAGGTCCTTCATACCTGGGACCACCAATAGATGTGAACGGCAGAGGCCTTCCCTGACATGCCTAGACTTGTCCCTGGGAGAGGGGTAGGGGCGGGGTGAAGGAAGGGGCAGACATCCATCAAGTCTGCTCTTGACAGAAAGGAGAACCAATCAGGTGGGTAGGGGGCGGGTTCAAGGAAAGGGCAGACATCCATCAAAAGGCCCTTGACAGTTTCCTGAGGTAAACAGGGGGTGGGGACGGGTTCAAGGAAGGGTCACACATCCATCAAAAAGGGGCGGGGCTTAATGACAGCCCAAAGGGGGAGGGGCGGAAGGTCATAAATTAATTTTGACAGAAACCGCATGCATATAACCACTAATATTTGTGAAAGATTTTGCAAGATTATTTTCCTTGATATGTAATTTGAGAACTAAGAATAGATCTACTTTATTTTTTATTGTAGACCACACACACACACACTTATATGTACATCTATATCTGCATATTAAAGTTTGGATCTGAAATCTACTTTCCAAGTGTTTTAATCGACACTCTGCTGCAAATGCCAACTATTCCTGCACATCCATAAGAAGTCCTTTAAGTGTTTCTCCATTTAGCTAGCTTTCTATGAATGGAGACAGCAATTCACATCTGGGCATCATTAAGTGTCAACAGTGACATTTAGCAGTGAGGTAAATACTTGCCCCTGGGTGGTATAGCAAATGAATGGTCAGTTTTAAATAACCCAAATAGCCGTGTCAGTCTCCGTGAGTGCGATCGCACGACCACGGGGAGTTAATAAGGTAATTGGGGCGAGTCGCACCTGCACGGGAGGGTGCAATCATTCTCAATTGCTTCATCGACTTCCTGCAGTGTGTAATTAAGACGCTGCGCCCACGGAGCCATATAAGTACAAGCCAGCACAGGAAAAGGGGGAAAAAAATGAAAAAAAAGAGAGTGGAAGTTGGCTGAGGCTGAGGCTGAGGCTGAGAGCTGAGCTGGTGCGTGAACGAACGAACGAACAAGCAAGCAAGAACAGGCTTGCTACAAAGCAGGCAGCTGGGAGAAAAGCCACTGATGAGGAGTGTGTTACTGACACTCTGTAGTGAGGCAACTGGAAACGGTTGCTCCAGCTGAGCAGTCCCGAGGAGCTGGAGTGACCGGTATTGAGGATGACTCCCTGCAAAAGGTAGCAGGAATCGGGGAGGCTTGGGAGGCTGATCCCTAGCTAAGCGCCCTGACCACTGGGGGATCCCAGTCTCGGTCCGGCTGGAACTATACATAGCCAGGGGATGGAAAGCTACCAGACCAGGTCGGAAGGTCAGCTGCACCTGTGGTGATAGAGCAACTCTCCTGCTGCCAGGCTTGTATGGGATGAGCAGTGGAGACGCCAGTTATTAGGAAAAGGCACCAGATTTTATTGAAAGGACAGCTTCCTTACTTTGTTTTAACCTTGTTTAAAAGTTTTTTTTAATTTGAACCTATATTTAAATCTGCTTAATAGATTATTTATTGACCGTTTGATGGAACACTGCACTATTTATTTGAACACTGTTTGTTTGGTTTTGTTCATTTTTAATAAAAGAACTTTGCACCTTCCCCTTGCTTCATTTAGTGTCCTCATTGTCTAGTTCATCCGGTTACATTACCAACGGTGTTGGGTTTGAGAGGCTCCTAAAAGAGAAGTGGGAGCATGGAGCAGAACCCGCATCGTCACACCCTGGCCCTGAAAGGTTTCTCAGAGAAAGATGAGCAAAGATCTAAAGTGCACAGCCAGTCTGCTTTTAAAATGGCTGAATCTTATGAAAATGTTTAGCTTTTTTTCCTTCCTAAAAAACATGAATACGCTGTTTTGAAATGTGTGTGTAATCTCAAGACACAGACCAGTACTCAATAAAATTTATGGCTTGAAAAATTGGCGTATTTGTTTTTTTTTTTTTATTCTTTTTTTCAGATTAGGACCCTGGTACCCATAAAAATTCCATTATGTAACACAACATCAGGCTTGCTTTAAATATATATATATATATATATATATATATATATATACTAGCAAAATACCCGCACTTCGCAGCGGAGAAGTAGCGTGTTAAAGAGGTTATGTAAACATATATATACATATACATATATACATATCTACATATACATATATATACATACATATACACATCCACATATACATATATATACATATACAAATTTACACATCTACATATATATACATATGTACATATATATATACATATAAATATATACATATCTACATATATACATATGCACATATATATAAATAAATATAGACATACATATATACATATATATATATATATATATATACATATCTACTTATATATATATTCATGGCATTCGTAGTCTGAATCACAGTCTGATTGTATGGGTGGTTATCTACCAGGTAACGCTTATGGTTGGCCAGCAAGTCAGCTAACATCCGCCACGGTGCCTTCAGTTGTGAGAAGCAGATCATAGAATGGTTGAAAATAGCTTACTGTCAAATAATGCAAAGAGTATGCGACACGTGTTTTGCCCTAATTCTTGGCTCATCAGGCGTACACACTCATTGCACTCCCTTACGGGAATCGAACCTCGGACGTCAGCGCTAAAGGGGCTTCGCAGCGGTGAAGTATTGCTTTTAAATTTTAATTAAGAAGAAAAGAAAACCTGTTTAAATTGAGGGAAAATATACCAATAACAATTTGTTAAGGATCTGTTTTTTTGTGAAGCTGCCTTTACACAGCCTGTCCGCTGTTTTATAAATGAACGCCATATATGGCTGTCCTTTCTCCTTCACAGTCAGTTCACGTGATTACGTGGGAGGTGTGATGACGCGATACGCAACCCCGCCTCCCACGGCCAGCGAGCTACAGTCCATTACAGTATATGGACAAAAAAGAGGTTCCAGTTATGACCGTTACGCTTTGAATTTCAAAATGAAACCTGCCTAACTTTTGTAAGTAAGCTGTAAGGAATGAGCCTGCCAAATTTCAGCCTTCCACCTACACGGGAAGTTGGAGAATTAGTGATGAGTGAGTGAGTGTGTGAGTGAGTGAGTGAGGGCTTTGCCTTTTATTAGTTTAGATATATATATATAAAATATGCTTCACTTTAGAGCACAGTTTCATGTAGCAAGTTAACATATGATTGTGAAGAATTAACTGTGACATGAAAAATACCAAAATTATCCTTTAAAATGATGCCATATATCATTAAAATTGTTCTATTAAAGAAATTAACAAAATTTAACAAACATATACCTGGTTCTTTCATTTTATTTTAACATTCATATTTTTCATTGGTGATTCTGTCCTTATCACAAAAAATGCATCGATATCCTTAGAAAAACACAAACATAGGAGTTATGAATCAAAAAGAATAAGCTTTGGCAGAAAGTCCTCTTTACAGAATCACTCACATAATAAAGGGAAAACTATCTTTTTAATTGTTTTATTTAAGCACTTTTTATTCCCAAAGTAACATTAGTCCCCCATTGTGCCGGTGCGGCCGGTTTGCTTGGGTCACCTTTGTTGTGGCATCTCCTTCTTCTGCCATTGCATGTGAGCGTTATGTGACTTCCAGCACTCCAAAAACACGCACTCTGTTGTTATTAGATCTAAATTGTTCAATGAGTCAGTGTGGGGGTCCATTACTAGGCCAATCACAGACGGACACTGTGACCCCTTTGGCTCAACCCAAACCCAAATGAAAAAAAAAATCATAAAAAGGGTATATAGATGACTTGTTTGCACTTTTATTTCTGGATTATTTTTGTTTTAAGCTATTGTACAGTAAAATATTAAAGCAAAGTCAGAATTTCAATCAGAACATTTAGCACTTGATAATCAAATCAAATACATTTGTTAATTTTTTTTTTTTTTTTATTAAGCGTACTATTTTGGAATTTCACCACTTACTGTAAATATCTACAGCTCTTCAGAACTGCTGCCATTGCCAAGTAACTGGCCTTTCATTCATCGTGTGAATGAGCTGGCAGGTTCATCACGACTACTGCAATATCAGCAATGGCACTCATGAAAAATACAAATGTAAACTACAACATATAACAAGATTCACCTAGATATTGCTGCAGCCCGGAATAAAATGGGCAGATCAGGGGGGGAGGGCGGGATAAATGTCAATCAAATTCGACTTCAGCGAGTCATGTTGTTATTAGTACACATCAATCAAACGTTAATGTGTTCAATTAATAACGACCTGAGGTTGTCTATCAAATTTAACTTCAACCAATGTCTTTGTGGGTCTCTATTCACGCTAACACTTGCTTTGCAGTTCCGCCTGCCTGGGTTTAATTTGGCATTGCACGTTTAAACAACAAAATTACATATTTGTCTATTTATAAAATGCAGGTAAGTTTGCTTCAAAGATAAAGTGATTAATGTCTGAAATTGAATATGTCAGTGAGTTCTTATCATTTTGCAATCAATTATTTTGCTTTTATTTTGGTTCGATTTCATATACATTTTTTTGTTGTAAATGTTTGTTTTTTTATTTTTTTTATGTTTTTTATCATTAGTGTTGCTAAAATAACTGATGCATATTTATGTTGTCGAGGTGTTTGATTAGATACACTACACACGTTATTTTTCATTCTTATTTTTAAACAGGATCATATCACGTTCAGAAATACTAGAGATATTCTGTTCATAGTGAAATCTTCAGGTGTATTCTTCTGCTCTGTCTTTCAACCGCAAATGTATTCTTCATGCTCGTCCCAACCATCCAAGAACAGTTTGATGACCAACAATGCCGTTTCCAGTACTTGTGCCATTCTCAAAGCTTTTGGCTATGACTGTACAATTTTATTATTTTTGTGTATTAGAGACACACATGCTCATCCACTTTACATTTTTCTTTAATTTATAGATATATAGATTGGTTTCGTCCGCATATGGGAGATGGACGTCTGAAGCAGAGCTCCGCTAGCAGCAGCTTTATTTTCCCACGTATTTCATATTATTTAGAGGTATCCTGTATTTAACCCGACCAAGGAACTTCCACTACAATATACAAGCATGAGTAACAAGAAGAAAAGTCAGAAAGAACCGGAAAAGAAACTTAAAGCTGCATCAAAGTCTGGACAGACTTCCGGCCTGAGTGCAAGGTATGGCCTCACGGAGACTGACCTGGAACAGGCAGACGAATGCGCAGATTTCCTGGGACCCCGCTCCATTGTATCGTCTCCAGTCGAGATGGGAGCGAAGGTGCAAGTGATACAAGTCGCGATGGATCGCCGATTTCTGAGGATCATTCGAGACTAGAAAAGGACCTGCAGGATGTGCTCTCATCTACTCATCGCGAGCCTGCAGAATCTGCTGTAACAGGAGCTGCATTTTCACTCGTGGAGCACGAAAGCCGACGCGAACTGTCCGAACTGAAAGAGATGATCGCTACACTGGCCACTGCCATGGTTACGGCCATGAATGAGCTTAAGAAAGATAACAAGAATGATCTTAAGAAGGCGACCATTGAGCTCAAGAAGGATAACAAAGATAAGGAAACGCGTCTATTTAAACGTCTTGACGTGAACTTTAAAGGCATGTTGGAGAAATTAGTGGAACACATTGAAGAAACTAATTCCAAACTGAAAATGCTTGCTGACCAGATTAATGACGTTTCAGATCAGCTGGAAGACGTTAAGCAGGGACTCACGGCTCGAGTTGAAACAGCGGAACAACTGGCGTCTAACGCCAATAAAAAGCCACAACTGCGAATTCCGAATGCAAAAAACTTGGAGACAGACTTGCAGCCCTGGAGGATGGGTGCAGAAGAAATAATATAAGAATTGAGGGTATACCTGAGAAACAAGAAAGCTCAAACTCAAGCCCAGTGAAATTTGCAGTAGAATTACTGTCTAAAATAATTGGAGATGACTTTAAACTCGACATTGAGATAGCCACGGCTTATCGCACAAAGATACCAAGCACCTTTAAACCTAGGTCTTTTATTGTCCGCTTCAAGCGACTACGATGTAAGCTTGATGTGATGGCACTTCTCAGACACAAGCAAGAGATTATATTCAAAAATAATCTTATTCGTATTTTCCCTGACTTCTCACCATCAACAGCTGCAAAACGCAGATCCTACATTGACATTAAAAAGTTGCTACGGAAAGCCGATATCAAATACAGCCTCTTGTATCCCGCCAAACTGAAAGTGGAAGTTCAAGATCAATATTATATTTTCCTAAGCAAAGAAGAAGCTGAAAAGGAACTAAAGAAGCTGTTTCCGACACTTTTTTGAAAGGTAATAAGGAGCCGTATTCTATCAAGGCACGGGAAGGACCTATGATCTGCTCTCTGGATGCATGTTTAAAGAGACTGGTATTATAATTATACGTCCTTTTCTTTATCTGGACTTTATATGTTTATGTTTTAATTAGAGTTATAGAGTTATAGACGTGAGTGTGAAAATGTGGAAGTAATTAAAGTAGGATTCGGTTTTTTTTGTTTTTTTTCTACTATATCTTAAAGTAGACTGTTTAACATCATACCCTTGGTTTATTGCATTTTCTACTATTTATACTGTACTATTACCATTATACTATTACAGTAGGAATTACCAGGTTTATCCTAGACTAGTTTTTAAAATCATTCCCAGGGTTGATTCTTCTTTTTTATTTTTTTTTTTAATCTTAATATCTTAACTTAAAAGTGCTGAAGATTATTTCAAGCTTAAATACTGTTAATGATAATATTTTCGGCAGATAGTATTAAGAATTTAGCTGCAAAAGATATCTCTGTTTTAATTCTGTAACGCCGCTGCAGGGTGGGGTTTGTTTTGTTTTGGACGTGCTCTGTCTCTTCGTATGTCAGAGGACTGGGACATCGCAATGTGGGAACTAGCCTCATGTGGGGAGGCAAAATGGGGGGGCTGGGGGATAAAGGGGGGAGAGAAGGAGAGCAGGTTATATCTAATCTATTCTTGTAATCCTTATAATTATAAATATCAATGCAACAATAGGCTAAAATGCAATAACTCATTGGGAATCTTGAAACTAAGATTAAAACTGCCATATTACCAATTAAACTATAAAATGACATTAAAAACTCAGAATCAATGTCTCCCTGATGGGACAGTTAACTTTGTGAGCTGGAATGTTAAAGGCCTGAATCACGAATTAAAGAGAAAGAAAGTATGCTCTCACCTAACAGGCTTAAACGCTAAAATAGTATTTCTACAGGAGACCCACTTACTAACCAAGGATCAGTTCAGATTACAAAAAGACTGGACTGGCCAAATGTTCCATTCTAGCTTTATAAAGAAAACTAGAGGGGTGGGAATTCTCATACATAGAACAGTTCCATTTGTAGCATCAGATGTAGTGTTGGACCCTGAAGGGAGATATGTGATGGTCATGGGCAACTTATATAACAGTAAAATGATTTTGATAAATGTTTATGCACCCAATGTTGATGATAAGGAATTCATGCAAAATCTATTTGCATCCATTCCCAATGTGAACACTCATAAAATTATAATGGCTGGGGACTTTAATTGTGTTTTAAATCCACTCTTAGATAGGACTCCTGTGACAGGGGGGACGACATCTAATACTGCAAAGATAATTACACAGTTTTTAAATGATCACAACTTCTCAGACCCCTGGAGGTTTCTCAACCCAAACTCAAGAACATATTTGTTCTACTCACCAGTGCATTATAGCTACTCAAGAACTGATTATTTTTTTTATAGATAATAATTTCCTGCCTACAATTAAATCATGCAAATACGACATAATTGTTATCTCTGACCATGCCCCTCTAGTCTTGGAGCTAAAATCATTAAGCCCCTCACACTCACCTCGCAGATGGCGTCTTAACCCTCTTTTATTGGCAGACGAGAACTGCACAGAATTTATATCCAAACAAATCAGCTTCTTCCTAGAGACAAACACGTCCACATAGGTTTCTGCAGGAACACTCTGGGAAACTCTAAATGCCTTCTTAAGAGGACAGATTATTTCATATCTTTCCCACAGAAATAAATTAGAAACCAAGAAAGTGTCAGAGCTAAGAAATGAAATTACTAGACTAGATGAAGAACAAGCCAGGCATCCAAATGAAGTTCTCCACAGGAAAAGGCAGGCCCTGCATACAGAACTTAACATCTTAACAACTAAAGAAACTGAACAACTTATTTATAAGTCTAGACAGTATTACTATGAACATGGAGAAAAAGCTAATAAGCTTTTAGCTCAACAAATTCACAAACAAGACGTTCACAATGCAATACCAGTAATCACCAACAAGATTGGAGAAGAAATCATTGACCATAATAAAATAATGCACACATTTAGAGATTACTATAAGTCTTTATATTCTACTGAGCCCAAAGAAGACAACACACAATCTAATGCATTTCTGGATATATGACAGATACCACAAATAGATGCTTTAAGTGCTGAGGAACTGGATAAACCTCTAACGCTAACAGAATTACTAGACGCTATAAAGTCACTACAAAGCGGGAAATCATCAGGCCCTGATGGTTACCCCGTAGAATTTTATAAGAAATTCGCCACTCAGCTAGCTCCCCTCTTATTGGCAACATTTACAGAAGCTAGAGACAACCAAATACTACCTCAAACATTTCGACAAGCATTAATCACCGTCTTTCCTAAACAAAATAAGGACTTGTTACAATGTGCATCATACAGACCAATTTCTCTCCTGAATAATGATGTTAAGATACTCTCAAAAATCCTAGCTAGAAGGATGGAGAAAGTGCTGCCCTCGGTAATATCACAAGATCAAACTGGATTTATTAAAGGCCGACACCTATCTTCAAATCTCCGCCGCTTGTTTAATGTTATATATTCACCAGCAAAATCAAACACCCCAGAGATATTACTATCATTAGACGCAGAAAAAGCATTTGATATGATTGAATGGAATTACCTTTTCACTGCATTGGAGAAATTTGGGTTTGGCCCGAATATTTGTGCATGGATCAAACTACTGTATACCAATCCAGAAGCTTCAGTTTGTATTAATAACATTTGCTCAGACTACTTTAAACTAGAACGTGGTACCAGACAAGGATGTCCCTTGTCGCCACTGTTGTTTGCAATCACTATTGAAACACTGGCGGTTCACTGCCAAAATTCTTATCAGATAAAGGGGATTGTCAGAGAAGGACTGGAACAGAAAATTTCTCTATATGCAGATAATATGGTCTTATATATATCAGACCCAGAAAACACTGTCCCTGCTGTTTTAACAGCACTAACAGAATTTCAAAAGATATCTGGTCTTAGAATTAATCTGAATAAAAGTATACTCTTTCCAGTGAATTCAGAAGCATATAATATTAGATTAGACACTCTATTTTTTACCATAGCAGATCAGTTTAAATACCTAGGGGTAAATATCACAACTAAACATGAAGCTTTATCAACAAAATTTTGGCGTCTGTATGGAAAAAATTAAGCAAGACTTGCATAGATGGTCAACCCTTCATCTCACTCTAGCCGGAAGAATTAACATTGTTAAGATGAATATCCTTCCTAAACTTCTCTTTTTATTTCAAAACATTCCAATATATATCAATAAATCATTTTTAAACAGTTAGATTCAACAATAACCTCATTCATTTGGAACTCAAAACACCCACGTATCCGAAGAGAGACCCTACAAAGACCTCAGGAAGAAGGTGGCATGGCTTTACCTAATTTTCAGTTTTATTATTGGGCAGCAAACATACAAGCCATAAAAACCTGGACACAAATAAATTAACATACACAGGCTTGGTCCGCAATAGAAGTAAAATCCTGTAGTACTTCTTTATATTCCCTGCTCTGCTCTCCAATAAATGAAAGTTATCGCAAATATACTAATAACCCAATTGTGCTTTACTCACTCCGAATATGGAACCAAATTAGAAAGCATTTTAAGATGGAAAATCTTTTATCAGTGGCACCTCTGCAAGAGAACCACCTCTTTCAACCTTCGCAAGTATATCCAGTTTTTAATACCTGGAAAAGTTTTGGGATTAAAATGCTCAGAGATCTTTATATAGACAACATATTTACATCTTTTATTATTATTATCTTTTGAAAAATTACGTTCAAAATTCAACCTTCCAGCTACACATTTCTTTTACTATCTTCAAATTAGAAATTTTGTTAAACAGAAATTGCCCGATTTCCCCCACCTCGCACCCTCCACAATGCTGGAAAAAATACTGCTCAATTTCGAGGAAATAAACACTATTTCCGCAATATATAAAATCTTATTAGAGTCCCTACCTTTCAAAGATCCAAGAGGACATTGGGAAGAAGATCTCTTAATCAATATATCAGAAAAGGAGTGGAAGGTAGCAAAGCAGAGAATTCACTCGAGTTCTATATGCGCAAAGCATAGAATTATTCAACTAAAAATTATATATCGAGCTCATCTGTCTCGCTTAAAACTGTCCAAAATGTTTCCAGGGCAGGATCCAACCTGCGAACGCTGCAACCAAGCTCCTGCCTCACTGGGTCACATGTTCTGGGCCTGCACCAAACTAACATCATTTTGGACAAAAATTTTTAAGTGCCTTTCAGACAGCCTTGGGGTCACAATCCCTCCTAACCCATTAACAGCTGTGTTCGGTGTTCTTCCAGATGGACTTGAATTGGAGAAGGACAAGCAAACGGTGATTGCATTCACTACACTTTTGGCACACAGACTTATTTTGTTAAATTGGAAGAATCCTAATTCTCCTCTTATTAGTCAGTGGGAAACCGATGTTTTATATCATTTGAAATTGGAAAAAATCAAATTCTCAGTTAGAGGATCTGTACAAACTTTTTTCAAAACCTGGCAGGATTTAATCAATATTATTTTAGAATAAGAGAAATAACTATTACCGCATTTAACTCCCTTCTCCATCTCTTATTTACATATATATTCACTTCTCCCTTTCTTTTGTTTAATGTTGCCTTATTAAAAAGCCTTAAGCAATTTTCCTTTAGCTAAGCTCTCCTTCTCAGGGGTGGGGTTTGATTTGTCTTCAAATTTGTTGGGTTATAAATTGATCTGTTTGTATGGAATGATTACAATGAAAATTAATAAAATAAAAATATATAAAAAAATTTTTTATAGATATATACTGTATAATATAGGAATGGACATGCCACAGCTTTAATGCTTCAATTGGTGTCGTTTAGTCCCGGATCAGTATGCTTATTAAACTTAGCCAAATGATGCATTTAACTCATAATTTTAGTGCCAACCTTCTTAATTTTGTACATTCCCTCTTACATGCGTTTGAGTGTGTCAATTATCTAATCCATAATCTTAATACAGCTAAAAAAACTGGAACAGAGATCCACAGACAATGAACTTAACAAAGGAGTTATCTGAGAATTGTCATGCATTGCTGTGGAATATTTGACACCCCTCATAGCAAACAAGGAACAAAAGCTGTTCTGCAGGCAGAAGGGGGTACAATGGAATATTAGGAATATTACAGTATAGTAAAGATGGGAATAAAACAATTTAATGAAATATTTTTTAGACTTGTGTATCCAAGAGTGAAGATTTGACTTTGATAATTTATTCAAAGTTTTCTTCATTGTGCTTTGTTGAATGTAGGATACTATTTCATCTGGACTTTCAAGTAAACAGGAACAGACAAATATGTGCATTAATTTGACTGACTTAATTCAATATAGTTTACACTTAAGTCTACATGAACTCACTTAACACTAGAATTACCAGAGCCTACGAATAAACTCATAGATCTGTCCCACCTTAAATCGCTTCACACCTCTCCATCCGCGTCTTTTGTCCTGTAAATGTGCTGATAAGCAGCAAGCAGCCTGCTATCACATCCCCCACCGGTGCACAGTTTTCTCAGCTCAAGTCTGTTTACCTGCGTGTCAGTTGCTTGGAGTTGTATAGAGTGAGAAGTCAAGCAAAATGACACCTTTTATAAATACTATATCGTTATTTGGAATACATGCATTTCATGTGTGTTCTGTGTCTACAACAATCTATGTACAGTAAGCACATTGTTAAAACAGAAACATTTTCATGTTTCAGTAATAATTGACAAAATGTAGACATGAAGTGTATAATGTGTTAAGCCTGAATTTCAAATATCAAATAAACACTTTCAGAAAAGGTACAAATATAACAGAACAAGTGCGCTTTTATTTAAGAATATAACTGCAGAAAAAGAAGCCGGGTTATGGGTGCGACATTGACACGCATTTGCTATGACCGCTTCAGTGGTGCAATGGTATCAGCTGTTAACTGGTAATCAAAACTTCACGGGTTTGACCACGGACGAGTCCTTTTTGAGAAATGAGCTGCACTTATTTTTACTATTTTAGAATAAAAACATACATTTGATTTCAGTTTGTAACAGCCGGTGTAAATATATGATACTTGTAAAGGTTAGCTTTGTTTTGTTTTTTTTGTTTGCACAAACATTAGGATGTTTTTCTTTTCACAGAGAGTGACAGACATTTGGAATAAGCGACCAAGTAGTGTAGAAGACAGTAAGACTTTAGGGAAATAAGTGGATAGGACTGGCAAGCTTTTTTGTGCTAAATAGCCTCTTTTCTTCTAGATTGTTCAATATTCTAATGTTCTAATATGATTGGATAAAGAAGTGACTGAAAAACAAAAATCTAACAATGATTGGCTGAAGTCAGAAATGATTGACAGATTACTATGCCTTTAGGACATGCTCATTGTACTCCAGGGTGCAGCAGTACCCGTCACAAAAGATATAAAACTGTCACATTGACCATTCGTTGGATAGCCATTAGTTTTAAAATGTTTTGCTTTTGCATTTTGTGCAGTAGGTGTAGATTCTATATGGAATTTACAATCATACAGAACTCAATGGTGACATTTGTTTTCACTTTCAAAATACAATATATAACTTTGAAAATCATTTGTGTCTTCCTGTGATGCCATTATAGGTTATTATCAGTGCCACAGTTTCTTGCCTTTTCTGTATCTGTTTCTACAGTATTTCTACCCAGGAATGACTAAGAATGAGTGTCACATTAACTTATCAACACAACTAAATAAAGTTCAGCACTGTACACTCCTTGGATATCTGAGATTTCAAAGTGAACCTTAAAACGTTAGTATGTGTGTTTAATTGTGTGATATATAGTGCAAAAGTTTAGTGATTTGAAATTTTTGGTTGCTGATATTGGGTGGGCGGCATGGTGGTGAAGTGGGTAGCGTTGCTGCCTCGCAGTTAGGAGACCCGGGTTTGCTTCCCGGGTCCTCCCTGCGTGGAGTTTGCATGTTCTCCCTGTGTCTGCGTGGGTTTCCTCCGGGTACTCCAACTTTCTCCCACAGTCCAAAGACATGCAGGTTAGGTGCAATGGTGATTCTAAATTGTCCCTAGTGTGTGCTTGGTGTGTGCGGTGGGCTGGCGCCCTGCCCGTGGCTTGTTTCCTGCCTTGTGCCTTGCGTTGCTGGGGATTGGCTCCAGCAGACCCCCTTGACCCTGTAGTTAGGATATAGCAGGTTGGATAATGGATGGATGATACTGGGTTTAAAAACAGATCTTGCCAAAGATTTTCATATGTCATCTTCTAGTGTCTTATTTTTATTTTGCTATACTACTTCTACTGTTCACTTTGTTGCAATAAAGTGACCAAATGCCTTATATGTCATGGGGCAGTGCCATAAATCAACTCTAATTTAGGTGTCCTAAATTATAACATACACTGTGACAAACATGACATTATAAGCCAATCTGTTCTTTATTTTGGACATGACTAATTTCTTTTTGCTCCTGCGATGGACTGGCACCCTGTCTGTGGTTTGTTACTGCCTTGCCCCCAACGATAGTCTCCAGCACCCCCTGTGACCCTGGTCACTACTAAGTGAGTTAGAAAATGACTGACCAATTTCTCTTTGCAGAGACCTATGCATACATTATAAGTGTATACACTTTTCCTCACATCCTTTATGTGGCACTTCTAATTTGCGTTATTTATTGATTTTTTTTTTACTTTTTTATTTGTAGAATCTATATATATAATTCACTAAGCTGGAAGACAAGTAGCCACCCATGGAAAGCACGCCAGAAGGGGCGTGGATTCACTAAGCCGCCGACAAGTAAGACACCCAAGACCATTGGATACGATGACCACTCGCAGAGCCACGCCCACCAACTCGGACGCAACAAGTCTGAAAAAAAACGACATCATTTATGTTCGGCAGGGCTACAGTACACATACACCTCTGAGCCACGTTGACTTTTCGGTTACGAGGCACGACCGCGTGCACCATAGCAAACTGTTTTACACTCTACATACAGCAATTCGGATCCGCGACAAACATGCGTCTTCTTAGATAGTCCTACAGGAACACAGAAGACGTTTCCCCGCCCACCAACACTCCTTTTTTCCCGGCCCGCGTCTACCCTCGCTCTCTAGGCATTCACACTGCCTGCTCATGTGCCTGGACGCAAAAACTCACCGACCACCCAGTTAGTCCCTTTCGTCTGTGCTATGAGTCCACATACTCCTCTGAGCCACATTGACTTTTCATTATTATTTTCGGTTACGACACCCAACCACGTCCCCCATCGAAAACCTGCCTATCAGTCGGGTTTTTTTGGAAAAATGTCATTGACGAAACTGTTGCTCTCAAACTTCGCAACATGGCTGTTGGCTTTGTTTACCAGCATTGGGACAACTTCGGCGACGTGGTCACAAACTGCAACAATTCACCACACAAGGACGCCCTGTCTCTCGAGGCATTCACACTGCTGGAAGACAACCATGGGATACACAGAAAACAGCCATGTCAGTCAACGCAGATCAGACACCCAGGCAAACAACACTGAATAATCAATAGCTGCAACTACTTTGCCCGCCCCAACTCCTCACCTGAGTCGGTTTCGTCTCTGTTCAGCAGTGTTTCCCAAACTCGGTCCTGGTGAACCCCTGTGGCTGCAGGGTTTTGTTCCAACCGGATTCCTAATCATTAATGCCGGTGAAACTCATCCGGGATAAGTTGGTTTTTCAAACGCAGCCATGTAGCAGATTAGACTAGCAGGATGTAATAATCCGAGATGAATGAGCGCCTCCGCGCTGAGTGGAAAGCCAATGTATATTGAGTCTAGAAAACATGATCAGCAAGTCTTTGATAGGCTGCAACAAAATGGCAAAAGAACGGGCGCATTTTTTTCACATAAGCTGAGTGGGTGGTTGTTAGTTAGTTAATTAGTTACTCAAACGATTTCAAGATTTAATATGCACAATCGGTAACACTGCAAAAATGTTGCTCTCTCCAGAGTTCCATCTTTTCATTCACTTTCTGTTGTATCCTCAAAACCTCCCTTTTTAAACAAATGTGTCTTTCCAGAAGTGTTCAACCATCAATAAATAATTATGCGACGTTTGTTATGCCACGGGTTCACTATTGTGTTGTATTTTGCTCTCTCCAGAGTTCCATCTTTTCATTCACTTACTGTTGTATTCTCAGACCAACCCGTTTTAGACAACTGTGTCTTTCCGAAAGTGTTTAGCATTCAATAAATAATTATGCATGATATTGAGCATTAACAGGTCTCTGATGCCCCTGGATGTCCCGTACTGCACGCGCACTACACTGAATGGATTAACCGGGGCTTGCATTTGTTCCCAAACGAACGAGGAATTCCCAGGAAGTCCGGTTCATACGCTCCCACTGATTACGTCCCTACCCTTTATACCCAACCTCCGATAACCCTTCCCCCGATGCTACCATGGTCGGGTGACACAAAACACGGCATCAATCCAGCTGTAAGCCACGTTGACTGTTTATTTGCCTTCCATGGCCACCGCTTCAGATGTATTTCATTAAAACAACACTTTTTTCAATGTTACACAGATTCCTGCATCAGGTAACTGCACGCACGCTACACTGAATGGATCAACGTGCGTCTATCCGGTGCAGAAAGGCGTGTGTAAGCCGTTGAACCCCATTCGTGCTGCAAACCGGGGAATTACCAGTAACTGCGAGTCATATGCTCGCACTGATTACGTCCCTGCCCTTTGTACACACCCCCCTCTCCACGCTACTACCGTGGTCGGGTAACGTGATGGATTATATATAGAAAAGCGAGGTGCATGTGGACTCTGCCCGAGCGCCATCTACCCCCATCTCTCGGTCTGGGAGGAGAAGGCGCGATAGCAGTCGGCCAGTTTTCAGTCACGGACAATTGTGTGTTGGTTCGTTTCATGTATTGTTACAATGTTACTTTTCTTGGTAATTTATTACATTACCCATTTTTCAAACGTTAATTTTCTCCCTGTGCTTAAAAATCATTAAAAAAAAAGAGGCCTGATTATGCGGTGTATGGTACACCTCAGGTTGGCTAGTGCATTATAATCTTCAGCTTCTGTCTGACTTGTTATTATAATTATGAAAAATTATTTCTAACAGTTCAATTGGCATTTTAGTTATGTCAGGGGTGTTGCTATCTTCTGGAATTTTTGATTACGCATCTGCCATGGTTTCATCCCAGAAATTCGTAATACATGACACTGTTTGCATGACAGAATAAAAGCTCATCCAGGACATCTTATCTTCATCCAAGACTGCAGGAATAATCATAAAACAATTCAAACCTTTTTGTACTTTCATCCTTTTTTTTCTTTTAAATCAGCACATCTTTCTACTTTAATTTTCATCTTAAGTATTGGCCGTAAGTATCGTTGAATGTCTCTTGTTTTCCAATTTTAATCAGTGTTCCACTTCCAATTTTGTCTCACCTTCTGATCCTAAAACCAATAACTACATTTTCAATCTTTGCTGTTCAACTACAACTTGCTAGCTGTGCTTAGATGTGCTTAGACTTATAATCACCAAACATGTCAGTTCTGTTGTTAATCTGAATGTTTTTAGACAGTCTAAAGTACACTAACAGCATAGCTAATATGAAATGTGTTGTGTTTGTTTCCTGACTTTATGTATATTATCTTTTTTTATTGTCATTTCATGTGTTTTTGTTGTTATGTAAGTCCCAGGAGGCATTGCCACCTTGACATTACTGGTCAGGGTCCAACATCATCCCTTATGAATTCAGGTTGAGGAGATTACCTCTCTCAGGGTGTAATGGCAGAGGTTTTGTGAATTGCAGTCTTTGTGAGTACATTTCTTGGTTTTCTGCTTATAGTGGATTTTGTTGATTTGTTTTTGGATTCAGAGTACTGGACAAAGGATTGGGCTTGTTAGCCTTAGGTTGCCTTTTTCATCAAACCCATTTTACTGTATTGTTTGCCCTTTTTCACCGTGCTTTGCCATTTTAGTTCTTTTAGTTGTGACGAAGATGTGTTAATAGGTATTGTTTGTACTGATAAGGAGATTACAATGTAAAAAATCATAGTCAAAAAGCAAAAGCGGGGACAAAGCCAGGAAGACCCTCAAGAAGGCAACCAAAATTAATGGGTAAAACAAAGAGCAAAGAAAAAGAAGATAAAGAGTTATAAAACCAAATGCAATGCCTGATGTTAAGTGTATTTTGAAGAAGCCATTAACACAAAGATGCCTTCTTATTTCTTTATCCAACCGATAGATAATTCATTAAAGAAGTGCTGCTGTATTTATACGTTAGTTCTGCCAATATCACGAAAGGGCAGATCATGGTCACTTTATTAAGTAATAAAGAACATAATTAAATTAAATTATAAAAATAAACATTTTCAAAACAAATCAGTATGGTGTTGAAACTTTCACAAGCAATAAAAATTGAAAATACACGCATAAAAAGTTTTAATGTTGCACTTTTCTTGTTTCTTTGATGAATTCATCAGTCAGTCATTGTCCAACACACTATATCCTAACATAGGGTCACGGGGTCTGCTGGAGCCAATCTCAGCCAACACAGGGCGCAAGGCAGGAAACAAACCCCGGACAGGGCGCCAGCCCACCACAGTCTTTGATGAATGGTTTGACGTTTAAAGAACTTTCTTTTGTGTTGGCTATTTCAATAAGATTTTGAAGGTTTTCCTAACACTTAAAGGGAGTTTGGGTGCATTTTAAACATTTTCAACTTTTAAAACTGTCTGGCAATCCGATGGTCGAGTCTGGGTTTGGCGGATGCCAGGAGAACATCACTTGTCTGACTGCATTGTGCCAAGTGCAAAGTTTGGTGGAGGGGGATTGTGGTGTGGAGTTGGGCTTGGCCCCTTAGTTCCATTGAAAGGAACTCTTAATGCTACAGCATACAAAACCATTTTGGACCATTTCATACTCGCAACTTTGTGGGAAGAGTTTGGGATGGCAACATAACTGCATGCGCACCAGTGCACAAAGCAAGGTCTATAAAGAAATGAAGGAGTGAGTTTGGTGTGGAGGAACTTGACTGGCCTGAACAGAGAGAGCCCTGACCTCAACCTGATAGAACACCTTTGGGATGAATTCGAGCGGAGACTGCAAGCGAGCCAGGCCTTCTTGGCCAACATCAGTGCCTGACCTCACAAATGATCTCCTGGTCACAAATTTCCATAAACACACTCCTACACCTCGTGGAAAGCCTTAACCAGAAGAGCTGAACCTGTTAGAGCTGCAAAGGATGGGCCAACTCCAAATTAAATCCTGTGTATTAAGAATGGGACGTCATTAAAGTTCATGTTTGTGTAAAAGCAGGCATTGCAATACTTTTGTCAATATAATGTATTTACAATTTTACTGCATGCTGGTAAAATTACAGATTCTGCAGTTGTGTGAGATTTAATTTTTAGCAGCAATTTCTACAATTGCATGACTTGATTCTTGCACTTTCTCTGATATTGTTACAAATTTAGCCCATCTTTTTACTTGATTAGTCTTATCCAATACAAGTCTTTTAAAAATATTCAACCAGCTTTTCACACAACTGAGAATGTTTAGATTGCCAATGTGTCTTTTTAATTTACTTTGCCATAGCTTGGTTTGCTAATTTTTCACCATAAACTACACATGTGGGATGGGGTGGACGCTCTGTGCTAGCTGGAATGGACTCCAGTAACCCCGCTAAGGGTTTGAAAATGACATGGTTTTTCTGTTAGCCTGCTAAGGTTGGATGATGTGGAGATTGTGAATCAGGAAGTGCAATGGATTAGCAAGGAGAAAGTAAGGACAGCTATGAAGTGTAGGAAAATGAAAAGGCCTTTGGTCTAAATGACATACATGTGGAAGCATGGAGGTGTTTAGGAGAAATGGCAGTGGAGGTTTTAACCTGGAATTTTAATGGAATCTTGGAAAGTGAGAGGATGTCTGAGGAGTGGAGAAGAAGTGTACTGGTACTGAGTTTTAAGAATAAGAGGGAATGTGCAAAGCTGTAGTAACTACAGCGGGATAAGATTGATGAGCCACAGCATGAAGTTATGGGAAAGAATACTGTAAGCTAGGTTAAGGATGGTTTCATGCCAAGAAAGAGCACCACAGATGCAATGTTTGCTCTGACGATGTTGATGGAGAAGTAAAGAGAAGGCCAGAAGGAGTTGCATTGCGTCTTTGTGGACCTGGAGAAAGCATATGACTAGGTGTCTTGAGAGGAGTTCTGGTATTGTATGAGGAAGTCGGGAGTAGCAGAGAAGTATGTAAGATTTATACAGGATATGTACGAGGGAAGTGTGACAGTGGTGAAGACTGCAGTAGGAGTGATGGATGCATTTAACGTGGAGGTGAGATTACATCAGGGATCGGCTCTGAATCCTTTCTTATTTGCAATGGTAATGGACAGGTTGACAGACGAAATTAGACAGGAGTCCCCTCGGACTATGATGTTTGCTGATGACATTTTGTGTTCTGTAGCGAGAGTAGGGAGCAGGTTGAGGAGACCCTGGAGAGGAGGAGATATGCTCTAGAGAGAAGAGGAATGAAGGTCAGTAGGAACAAGACAGAATACATGTGTGTGAATGAGAGGGAGGTCAGTGGAATGGTGAGGAGGCAGGGAGTAGAGTTGGCGAAGGTGAATGAGGTTTAATACTTAAGATCAAGAGTACAGAGCAACAGGGATTATGGAAGAGAGGTGAAAATGTGAGTGAGGGCAGGTTGGAATGGGTAGAGAAGAGTGTCAGGAGTAATTTGTGAGAGAAGGTTATCAGCAAGAGTGAAAGGGAAGGTCTACAGGACCTTTATATATATATATATAAAACACAGAACTTGGGAAATAATACATTATTAATTAGTCCATTAGTCCAATTAAAAATAGAAGCTGGTGGGAACAAAAACCTGCAGCCACAGGGGTGCCACAGGACCGAGGTTGGGAAACACTGCTGTAATGCGTTTATGATGCCAGTAAGGTTAGATTTTTACAGTATGCTCTCCATTTGGCTAGTACCCACTGCTCTTGCCATCATCACTTTCATATCCCCCAGCACCAACAGCTTTCCCATTGTTTTTTCTTCAGATGCACTAATCCATTTCCCTCCACCCTCGTGTATGTTAGGGATGCTGACCGCCAGGCTCTCTAAATTGTGTGTTCTCCTTGTAACATAATGAGCTCTTGTTCCTTTGATAAACATTAACTCTGGCATCTGAGTGTCACCCTTACTGTATTTTTTTCAGTGGCCTCAGGTCCTCACAGTCCCACAGTGCACTTTGTCTACTGTGCATGTTCCACATCTTGCCTACACTCTTCCTACATCCTTTTCACAAACTCTTTTCTGACCTTTTCCATTTTTTCATTATGCTCTCTTCTTTTTCTGTTTCTTTGCCCAGATCTATACTTAAGACAATTTCCTGTTCATAATTACTCTTGTGATCAATTTCATTGACACCTTCTCATTCCATCAAAACCTTTTTAAAATGTCTTACTCCTTCCTGAATGTCTCTCTGATCCACACTCCTGTCTCTGTGCTATCTCCTCATATTTTTTCCCCACACTCATCTAATTCCTTCCGAACCTCTGCATAAATGATTCCCCTATTACTGGATTATTTCACCATTCTCTTATCTGTTTCTCCATCTTTTTCTTTCCTAAATGTCTTTGTGTTGAGTCCCTTGTCTCACTCTTGCCTCCTTTCCTGATCATCCATTTGTGTTTCTCCTTTAAACTCGATCCTTCCTGCAATTCCTGGATACTCATGTGCCTCGTATGCGGGTCGTACAGAGGGTACAGTAGCTAACTGTCATCTCTTCCTTCCCAACTCACTCTAAGGGGCTGTCCGATCCCACTTTTGTCATTATTTCTGTGTAAGCCCACCTGTTTGAACAATTCCAACATGTCTTAACTCTATGAGTCTTTTATTCTTTTCTTCACTGGCCTCTTTTGGCTTATGATTCTTTGAACATTTCCATCTCCTCACACAGTGCTGCATCATTGAACCTTCCTTTGTGCATTTCTGTTAAAATTTAAACCCTGCTTGAATCCTTTTCCTACACACAGGAAACTTATTTATTAATATTTCTACAGGAATTTCTTTTTCTGTCATCGCTAAAAGTTTTTTTTTTAAAGCAGATCCCTATCTGAGGTTCAGTTCTAATTAAGAAGTGTCTTCCTTAATGTTGTGTCTTTTATGTCAAGTGGTCCTTTTCAAGACTGTACAGCGAGATTGGGAACCTGACACAGCGAGAGGATGATCAGCTGACATCACCAGGAAAACGAACTGCTGAGAATGCTCAAGACGGGCTCTGCACAGTCAGCGGAAAGACTTGATTACAATGAATTTTTACCTCTTGCTTTTTACTTGTAGTGTTTACTTCTCCAATCTTGTTTTATTCGCAGGACTCTCTGCACTGTTTATTCTGTTAATATTTGTTCTTTGTTATAAACCTCTTGAGCCTAACTTTCACACATTTTGTTGTCTCCCAGCCGAAACTGCACTCGCTGAGCTAGTATATCTATTGTTTATCAACTTTTTATTCCATTTATTTTTTAAACTTTTTAAATGGGTATCTACAAAATGTTTCTTCCCCCAAGTGTATGTTCTCATTCATACTTCTATGTGTTTGAAACTTTATTATGCCTCTCGTCGCCCACTATTTGGGTTCTGGAGCTTAATCTCACACTTGTCTCCGAGCCAGTGGCTTATCCTATACCACTGTAAGACCCCGGAGCTCATACACATTCATCCAGTGTTTCCTCAACACCCGGGCGCTTTTACAACAACCCATTACTTTGGAACTCATAAAAGATCTCCTCTCTATGCAGCAGAACCAACGTTCTCCTTTTCCAATTCCCACTTCAGATATGGCTCTGGCAAAGGAGGCCGACTCCACTGTTTCAATATGGATGGTCCCTACCACACTTCAGATTCTCAAACCACCATTCATTCATTCAGAGGCAGGATACTAGAAATGTGCATTTACAGTCTTACTCAATTGCTAGTGACTTACTGATTTTATTGGTTTACTCAATACTTTAATATACAGCATTACACTAATGACTCATCCAAAAATTATGTTCAAACTCCCCTCCTCCTTTGAGTAGCCCATTAATTCATCCCTCCCTAACTGAATGAAACTATACCACAGAGCACAGCATCTCAAATTAACAATATAATGCAAATCAACACAACAAAACAGGGCAATGCAAGATCATTTATGAGACGGACCCCTAGAACAAATGTGATAAAGAATAAATATATACTGGACGATAAAATAAAAAATACTGAGTATTGAAATTACAGAGTTCAACACTTGAGACATAAGCAAAAAAAAAATCAATATGAATAGCATTAAAAATATCAACTCAAGTGACCGAGTGGAAAGAAAAATGTCATTGCTTAAAAAGTCCAATCATCAGTAGTTGGCTTAAGAGAGTCCATAAGTGATAAAACTTGTGTTAAGAATTGTACTTTAATAATACAGAATAGACTTCATGTCACGTGGTGGTAAATGCTCTTCAAGATGGCAGCTCTGATTCAGATAAATGACAGTGATGTTCACGTTTTTACTCCCATCCAGATGTTCTCCTTTTTTGTATGTTTGTCATAATGAATGGCTTCAGATCATTACACAAAATGTAATATTAGATGGCGGGAATCAGAGTAAACGTATAACACCATTTATAAGTTGCTGTCTAAGATATTGAAGAAATAAAGTAACCCAACAGCTGTATTGCCACGTGTAAGAGAATTGTCTCTTTAGTGATTCGCACAAACAGCTGAGCAAAGATAACCGATTACAAGACACAGCCAGACTTATTGAATCTAAACCTCACTGTACAGAGGGGGAAATAATTATTATATCCTTTGCTGAATTTGTAAGTTTGGCTCTAATTTTGCAGAAGTTTCATTTTAATGGAGAGAGAAAGAATATCAACCAAAAGTCCAGAAAAAACACATCACATAAAAGTTATAAATTGATTTGCATGGCATTAACTGAAATAAGTATTTGATCTCCAACAACCCAGCCAGAATTCTTTCTCCTACAGACTGGCTGTGTGCCCATGTGGGACACAGGTTACAATCAATCAATAACAGACACACCTGATCTCAACTCGTGATGTGTGTAAAGCACACCTGTCCACAGAATCAATTTCAAATTCTACCATTCAAACTTTTCCACCATCATGGGCAAGACCAAAGAGCTGTCAAAGACATCAGGGACAAGACTGTAGACCTACACAAAGCTAGAATGGGCTACAAGACCTTCAGCAAGAAGCTCGTTGAGAAAGTGATGACTGTTGATGTGATTATTTGGAAATGGAAGAAATATAAAATGACCATCAATCGCCCTCGGTCTGGAGCTCCATGCAAGATCTTGCTTCATGAGTTGAGGATGATTATGAGAAAGGTGAGGGATCAGCTCAAAGCTACACAGGATGAGCTTGTTAATGATCTGAAAGCAGTGAAGACCACAATCACCAAGAACACCACTGGTAACAGTCTACGCTGTAATGGATTGAAATTTTGCAATTCCCGCAAATTTGCAAGTGAACATCTAAATGATTCAGAGAAGGCTTGTGAGAAAGTGCTGTGGTCAAATGAAACCGAAACTCGACCTGCCGTATTTGGAGAAAGAGGAATTCTGAATATGACCTAAAGAACATCATCCCCACAGTCAAGAACAGAGGTGGGCACAATGTGCTTTGGGGCTGTTAATCTACTAAGGTTACAGGACGACTTCACATTGAGGGGCCAATGGACAGGACCACATACCATAAAACCTTGGACGAGAACATCCTTCTCTCAGCCAGAACACTGAAGATGAGTCATGGATGGGTCTTCCAGCATGACAATGACCCAAAACATAACCGCCTAGGCAACAAAGGAGTGACTAAAGAAGAAGTACATTAAGGTCATAGAGTGGCCTAGCCAGTCTCCAGACATCAATCCTACAGAAAATCTGTGGAGGAAGCTAAAGATTCAAATTTCCAAGCGGCAACCAAGAAACCTAAAGGATTTAGAGAGTTTCTGTAAAGAGAAGCTCCTCCTTGAGCTGCCACCTTATTGTGGTGGAGGGATTTGCATGTCCAAATGATCCTAGGAGTTCTGTTGTCGGGGGCTTTATGCCCCTGGTAGGGTCACCCAAGGCAAACTGGTCCTAGGTGAGGGCGAGACAAAGAGCAGTTCAGAAAACCTACCATGAAAAATAAAAACTTTGGCGGTGGGGCTCAATGGCAAGCACCTGGTGGCCAGGCCTGCACCCATGGGGCTAGGCTGGGCAAAGCCCGAAGAGGCAACGTGGATCCCCCTTCCCATGGGCTCACCACCTGTAGAAGGGGCCAAGAAGGTCGGTTGCAGTGTGAGTTGGGTGGTGGCCGAAGACGGGGACCTTGGTGGTCCGATCCTCCGCTACAGAAGCTGGGTCTTGGGACATGGAATGTCACCTCACTGAAGGGGAAGGAGCCTGAGCTAGTGCACGAGGTCAAGAGGTTCCGGCTAGATATTGTTGGGCTCACCTTGACGCACAGCGTGGACTCTGAAACCAATCTCCTTGAGAGGGGCTGAACTCTCTACCACTCTGGAGTTGCCCCCGGTGAGAGGTGCCAAGTGGGTATGAGCATACTTATTGCCTCCCGACTTGGATCCTGTTCATTGGGGTTCACCCCAGTAGATGAGAGGGTAGCCTTCCTCCGCCTTTGGGTAGGGGGATGGGTCCTAACTGTTGTTTGCGCGTATGCGCTGAACAGAAGTCTAGATTACCCACTCTTTTTGGAGTCCCTAGAGGTGGTGCTAGAGGGTGCGCCATCTGGGGACTCCCTCTTTCTGCTGGGAGACTACAATGCTCATGTAGGCAATGACAATGATACCTGGAAGGGTGTGATTGGGAGGAATGGCCCCCCGATCTGAACCCGAGTGGTGTTTTGTTATTGGACTTCTATGCTCGTCACGGATTGTCCATAACGAACACCATGTTCAAGCATAGGAGTGTTCATATGTTCACTTGGCACCAGGACACCCTAGGCCTCAGTTCAATGATCGACTTTGTGGTCGTGTCATCGGACTTACGGCCACATGTCTTGGACACTCGGGTGAAAAGAGGAGAGGAGCCGTCAACTGATCACCACCTGGTGGTGAGTAGGCTTCGATGGTGGGGGAGGATGCCAGTCAGGCCTGGTAGGCCCAAACGTATTGTGAGGGTCTACTGAGAACATATGGAAGAGTCTCCTGTCAGAAGTAGCTTCAACTCCCACCTCCGGCAGAACTTCGACCACGTCCCGAGGGAGGTGGGGGACATTAAGTCTGAATGGGCCATGTTCCATACCTCTATTGTTGAGACGGCTGACCGGAGCTGTGGCCATAAGGTTGTTGGTGCATGTCGTGGCAGCAATTCAGCCGGAAATGGGTGGAGTGCCCCCTCAGGGTTGGGGGCGAAATTCTGCCCCAAGTGGAGGAGTTCAAGTATCTCAGGGTCTTGTTCACGAGTGAGGGAAGAATGGAGTGGGAGATCGACAGGCGGATCAGTGTGGCGTCCGTAGTGATGCGGGCTCTGCATCGTTCTGTCGTGGCGAAAAAGGTGCTGAGCCGTAAGGCAAAGCTCTCAATTTACCAGTCGATCTATGTTCCTACCCTCACCTATGGTCATGAGCTGTGGGTAGTGACCAAAAGAACGAGATCGCGAATACAAGCAGCTGAAGATAGGGTGAGTAGCTCAGTCATCCGGGAGGAGCTCAGAGTAGAGCCGCTGCTCCTCCGCATCGAGAGGTGGCACGGGCATCTGATCAGGATGCCTCCTGGACGCCTTCCTGGTGAGGTGTTCTGGGTACGTCTATCTGGGAGGAGGCCTCAGGGAAGACCCAGGACACAATGGAGGGACTATGTCTCCTGGCTGGCGGAGAGGGAAGTCTGAGCATCTCTGCTCAAGCTGCTGCCACCGCGAACCGGCCTTGGAAAAGCAGAAGAGGATGGATGGATGGATGGATGGATGGATGGATGGATGGATGGATGGATGGATGGATGGATGGATGGATGGATGGATGGATGTAAAGAGGAGTGGGCCAAAATCCCTCCTGAGATATGTGCAAACCTGGTGACAAACTACAAGAAACATGGGCACACAGCCAATCAGTGGGAGCCAGAATTCTGTCTGGGTTGTAGGGGCTCAAATGCTTATTTCACTCAATGACATGCAAAGCAATTTGCAACTTTTATGTAATGTGTTTTTTTCTGGATTTTTGGTTGACATTCTGTCTCTCTCCATTATAATTAAACTACCATAAAAATTAGAGACTGTTCGTTTCTTTGTAAGGGACCAAACTTACAAATTTGGCAAGGGATTAAATAACTATGCCCCCCACTATATGTTTCCCGTTATCACAAGAGTGAAGTTGTCACCATAAGGTTTCTAGAAAAACACTGAGTCTTGATCAAAGGAAATCTCAGAAGAGATGAAGAAAAACACAAGTGAAATCAGGAAAATGATAGCCATTGCTAAGGTTCTGTGACTCTATGGCACCACAGTGACAGCCGTCATCTCAAAAAGTAAAGACATTCAGAAAAGAGCAACATCTTGATAGGACAAGCTGACCTGCCAAATGTCCCCCAAGGGCACAGCAATGCCTGAGTCAAGAGTAACAGAGGATACCAGGAAAAAAAAACATCCAAAGACCTTCAGGCCTGTCTACCCTTCATCTAAGGTCAGTGTTAATGACTCTATGGAATGAAAGGGGAAGAGTAAAAGCAGAACTCATGGGAGAGCAGTAAGACAAATACAAACTCTGCTGTCCAAGAGCAGCTGTGGTGCTCATCTCATAATTGCTCAGAATCACCTGAATCATCTTCACGCCTCTTGTAATAATGACTGGCGCAGGTCCCACTAGGTCTGCTATTAACTAACATGGCATTGAACAATAAGAACTTCACACCTTCAATTAAACATGGGGGTGATAATGATTAACGAGGGGGTTTCCTGCTGCCTCAGTGTGTGAAGACTTGCCATTTTGAAGGAACCAGAATATTCTTTAAGAGAATGGCCAGTCCTCTGTCCATGACCTGAAGCCAAGGTGTAGTTGGATTATGCAGCAGGACAATACTCCACAACAAAAAAGAAAACCTACAGCTGAATGGCTCAGAGGACACACAGAGTTTCAGAGCTGGTCAGATTGATAACTTGTACAAACAGAAGTGCAGAAATGAACAGTTTATGCTCATACACTCTGAATGTATCTGAATGAAAGTAAAGACCAGTGGGCTATCACTCCTCAACAGTAACATGAAAGTCTGATCTCAAATGATAAATTACAGAGTGTTTAGTTCTTATCACTACTCCTAAAGTTGCAGTAGCCAAGTATAGAAAGTCTGGGGGCAATGACACCTTATCATCGGAGGTGTTGGATTATAACATTGTTTACTGAATAAAGAAAGCAATGATTTAAAAACTGTATTGTGTCTTTCCGCAGGTCACGCTGGTAACGTATCTTCATTTTCCTAAATGTTGAAAGAACTTGCATGAGTTGCTTATTAAAGAAATACAAAATAGTTTTATAAAAATCTGGAACTGTGAATTTTCATCTTGTATGTAAATGAAGCTTTATCATTTCATCTGCTATCTGTAACCACCATGTGCAGTTCATGGTCCGGGGGTC
This sequence comes from Erpetoichthys calabaricus, assembly GCF_900747795.2. NCBI lineage: Eukaryota > Metazoa > Chordata > Cladistia > Polypteriformes > Polypteridae > Erpetoichthys > Erpetoichthys calabaricus. The sequence continues at coordinate 318,003,360 of NC_041397.2, forward strand.
TATTCAGTCAGAACTGTGAAGAAGCCACAGACCATCACTGAGATTACAATAAGATGGCAGCTTTCATTTCATGCCAGTCCTGTATGTCGAGTATGTTGTCACTCACTACCTCTGTCACCTATAAGACAAAGTGAGGTGACCTTCTGGACTCTTCTCAGACTAGCCTGAAGACAGCAGCTCTGGCAAGTGGCTGGATCTCTTGATAGCAGTTTAAATATGAAGCGGAAACACAGCGGACTCACAGATCCATCGTGGCTGCTTAGTACACCTATAGTTAGACACCACTTTCTTCATCAAGTCAAACTTCAAACACTCTTTGCAATCATCACAGGCTCTGAAACAAGAAAGGAGCTATTTATTAGACCTTCTCCTGATCTGACTGACCTTGTAGGCTCACATACATCACCTGAGTTTAGACATAAAACAGATGAAAGGACACAAGGCTGTGCAGCAAAGGGGACTGTTAGTCAGTAGTGTGGCTAATAAACTGAAATTCAATACTCAATGTACAGGGGCAGTATGGGACCTGACTTAGCCATGGTGGGTGAATTAAACAACATTATAAAGAACATTTATAGCAGAAACCATACTGGATGATGACCCCCAACTCCCACCCCACACTGAGTCGTGGTCATCATTGTGGAAAATTGTATCTCAGCTGACAAACTCTTTATTCATATATTCTGATGGAAATGAAACAACTCTACATTAATAAATATATATAAGGTACTGTATATTAGCACAAAGGTCTCAGAACGTTTACAGAAACACTTTTTATGGTTTCATAGATAGATAGATAGATAGATAGATAGATAGATAGATAGATAGATAGATAGATAGATAGATAGATAGATAGATAGATAGATAGATAGATAGATAGATAGATAGATAGATAGATACTTTATTAATCCCAAGGGGAAATTCACATACTCCAGCAGCAGCATACTGATATATATAGACATATTTAGACATAATATTAGTAATACTGACTTCAAAAACCACTTAATATTTGTAAAATGAATGAATATATCAAAGCCTTCATTGTGATTTGTGTACCTTCACTGTTTTTTCCGTGTTCATTGCCTTGACTTTCACGGTGACATCTAGAAATGCTGCCATTGCTTCCTGCTTTCTGGATGAATACACTTCTGATCATTTCCAGTAGCCATCCTCAGAAACATGACTCACTAGTTCACTTTATCAGGCCTCTGATGATTCTGAAGACTTGGCCTTTTCTATTCAAGACTAAAGTGCCATGGCCTCGCTAGCCTTTATTACAGGGTGGCAACTGCTCTTCTCTGTGCGGCCATCAGTGCTGCTGTGTCTCTTGTGACCCTTAACTATGCTGATGATTTCATTTTAGAGATTGTTAAACACTACGGCTGGAAAACTGAACTAAACTAATACATACAAATACCATTTAACAATTTAAAATTTTCTGACAATTCAGTTTAAAAATTAAGACATTTCAGACAGCAACCAAAAGATCCCTTGGTCCCTCCATTTTCTAAACTGACTTCATCTTGAATAGGAGCCCAAGGCAGGAACAATCCCTGAACAGGGAGCCAGTCCTTTACAGGCAGAGAGACACACACTGTAGGGCCAATTTAGCATCACCAACCCACTGAACGTGTGTGCTTGTGGAGCAGCCAGACGAAAACCAAAGACATGGAGAGAACATGTGAAATCAAACAGAGAGAGGACCTGGGAACCATTGTCTTCTTACAGCAGCATGGCAGTGCTACCACTGTGCCACCCAAAAGAATGAACCAAACATGTGTAACTATATCTATGAAAAAAATGTGAGCGAGGCCTTCCCTTACTAGCAGATGAAACACCATCACTACACGTGACAGACACATGCTGATGACAGCCCACCTGTTTCTTGTATTGCATTGTATTGTCTTGAATGCAGCTGCTAGAATCCTAACTAGGAAAAGAAAATCCGAGCACATCTCTCCAGTTTTGATGTCACTACACTGGTTACCTGTGTCATTCAGGATTGACTTCAAAATTCTGCTTATGGTTTATAAAGCCTTAAATAATCTCGCCCCACCTTATATATTGGAATGTCTGACGTCTTATATTCCAAATCATAACCTCAGATCCTCAAATGAGTGTCTCCTTAGAATTCCAAGAGCAAAACTTAAAAGAAGTGGTGAGGCGGCCTTCTGCTGTTATGCACCTAAAATCTGGAATAGCCTGCCAGTAGGAGTTCACCAGGCTAATACAGTGGAGCACTTTAAAAAATTGCTGAAAGCACATTACTTTAACATGACCTTCTCATAACTTCACTGTAATTTAATCCTGATACTCTGTATATCCGATTCATTATAATAACTATTCATGGTGGCTCTAAAATCCGAACTAACCCCTACTCTCTCTTCTGTTTCTTTTTCCGGTTCCTTTGTGGTGGTGACTTGTGCCACCACCATCTACTCAAAGCACCGTGATGTTCCTACATTGATGGATTAAAAGCCAGAAGTCTACATGACCATCATCATCAAGTCCTTCCGTGAGAACCCTAAATACAAAGAGGACTGGTCATTTATGTTAGGTAGAACGCCCAGAGGGGACTGGGTGGTCTCGTGGTCTGGTACCCCTGCAGATTTTATTTTTTTCTCCAGCCATCTGGAGTTTTTTTTTGTTTTTTTCTGTCCCCCCTGGCCATCGGACCGTACTCTTATTCTATGTTAACTAATATTGTCTTATTTTAATTTCTTACTTTGTCTTTTATTATTCTTTTCTTCATTATGTAAAGCACTTTGAGCTACTTTTCTGTATGAAAATGTGCTATAGAAATAAATGTTGTTGTTGTATCTTTCATCTGTTGTTACATTTCATGTGTTGTGTTCGACTCTTCATCTCTTCTTGGTATTGAACTGTTCTCACTGCTCTATGGGATATGTGAATTGTGAAGTGTACACGTGATAATAAATATGAACTAAAACTTGACAAGTCATCATATTGTACTTCCACCTTTAATAAGAAATGGTGATGAAATTGAGGCAGCATGATGAAGATCTGCCCAAGCATATGGTACTCGGCTCATTTTAGAGTTTGGCTGCCGTGTGCCAGACTAGCTATTGGGCAGATTTTGGGCTCTTTCTAGTCTGGATAGTGTCTAGCTCCCTCAGTTACATACTTTAGGCAGGAATACAGCTGTATGGATGAGTAGACTCTTTATAACCAACAACATCCCATAATCTGCCTATTATATGTCCGCTATTCCACCTGCAGTAATCCACTTTGTGTCCATTCACACTCCTACCTCAGCCTCTTTGGCTCATCACTGTCCCTGTGGCACCCTGTGACTTTGTGGCACTTCAGCCGTGTGTTTAAGTTCAGAAATGACATTCTCACTTATTTACTTGTAGTTTAGTTTACTGCACTGTAAAGTGTTTGTCATTTGTAACTTATTTCATTATTGTCTTCAGAGCTCTATGAAACAACATTCATGACTACATGTGGAAGGCCAGCATTAGTGGCAGGATTTAGGGAAAGGAGTCGATAAATGTGACGTCAGCAGTCACCGGCCATATTTATGTAGGAATTATACAAATAATGCTTTGTGATTCAATAATATCAGAAAGGCACAAATTATTTTGATGTCTGCTCATCTGTTTAATGTTATTAAATAAGATAGTAAACAATTTGTCTCTTATAATAACAGTAAAGTGTCTTCTGTAGGTAACCCCCTTCTGCTCCTGCCTAATACGGTTTGGTAGTTCATTCACTCAAAGTGAGACGTCTCAGAATGAAAGGAGTCTTCTTACCTCTGGGATTTCACAGGTCCAACGTCCATCCTGGTAGTTGGGTTTTCTTTACTGATGTCAAATCCGTTAATCCAATAACATTCAACTATACCTTTGACGGTATCACCTTGATAGTTTAAAAAATTCTGATAAGAAAACAAGAAATGAAGAAGTTGATGTACAGTTGAACTTGTATTGTATTGAATTGTCTTGTCTTAGTTACAATCAATAAAACATATTTTACCTCCTTATTTGCTTTAATAGATACTGTCCTGAGTCTCCCTTAATAAATGCAATGAACAGACAAAACTCTCAGTGTGTCACCTGCTTTTATAATAAACAGAGCTATTGTGTCACTTCTTGTGTCACTTGAGCAAATGGCAGTGATGTCCAACACAACTAATGTGTCAGTGTGCTAACAGAGATACTGAATACAAAATATGACATCTCTGGGGGAAACTGCGTAAAAAACCCCTGCCCCCAATGGATATCAACCAATGAGAGAATCTGCAGACATTTTCACCAATTTGGGTGTTAACAGGGGCCTGCCACCTCAGAAGGGCAGTTCAGTGGCATTCTGTGTTTTATTTGGAGTGATGCAATGGTCACCTGGTTATTTTCATGAAAAAATGATGCACAAATCTTAAATTGCTTTATATACTAATCGACTAGCACATCACCAGTGACCCTTTGTCCATTACGTATCTCTCAGATATCCAATCAAAAACCAGAAATGCATGTAAACATAATGTAGAAATGGCAACTCTAAGAGCTCCTGTATCCAAGAAAGAAGAAACAGCAAACTAGGATTCACAGCACGTCTGATGACATCAGTTGTAGTGAATGAAGAAAGACGAAAAGAGTCCTCTGACAGAATCTTTACTTTCTCACATAGTGGTCACAAAACAAAGGGTCTCTCAGACTTTACTTAATATGGCAGTCGCCCTGAGCCTTTGAAAAGCGTTGACTGACTCTCCAGATCCATTAGAGGAATCTGCTAAAGAAAGACATTCCTGCTTTAATAACATACTGAGCTGACTGAATTTCAGCTTTGATCTTTTTGGATTGTTCTTGTGATGCACTTTCAAAGCGTTATTTTTTAAAGCAATGCGCTTGTCCTGACAGTTTAACTTACAGCATACAGTTTATCAAGACGGTCATCTTAAATCAACCTGCATAAATGACATACCAGCACGTCAGAACTTTCTATATTCACTAGTTGTCCATCCATTTTCTTGCACCAATCACAGCTGTCATTGCAGTTCAGAGTATCAATGGAAAGGAAGTAACACTTGGACCTGAAGCGGACCCAGCCTGGTTTACATACAGGGCAAGCGTTTTCTGTGGAAAACGAAACAAAAGAGCAAATTTAAAATGAGGGATTAGATGAGCAAGGAGCCCACAGTCTACTAACCCTGCAGCAGAGCACTCACCATTAGTTGTGTTTGTATAATCACAGTAGAAGTCCTTCATATTACTGAACTCTTTTGACAGTTTATCATTTTGCTCCTTCAGAGTTGTGTAAAGAGACTGCAGAGCTCTGTAGTTTTTGTCATTTTGGGACTTCAGGGTAGTATGAACCTTCAACAGATCACTGTTGTTACTGGTCAAGATGTAATTTGTATTTCTTAACTTTTCGAAGATTTGCTCCTTATGATTTAAATTTTTGAAATCTGAGGGAAACAAGTCATTTCATACAATCAATAATATAAAATCATACATCTTTTAGGCTTGAGTTAAGCAATGTTATCAATTTTGCAGTGACAAACAATCACTTGCCATGTTTCCTTCTCATTTTACTCCATCAGAGTTTGTAATAACAGATGAAGATTGTGCCTTACTAGTTTTCGGTGTGAAACAGAAGCTCTGTTTTTAAATTTTTTTTTTATTAACGTAAAAGGGGTATGAACAAGCAACAACTGGTGTTGAAAGTCAAACTGCAAAAGCAAAATAATAAAGTGCATCACACTGCGTATGTCCTTGGGTCAGCTTCCGGTCTCATAAGCCTATTGTTTTCATTTTTCTTTCATCTGTAAGCCTATTGTTTTAATTATTTTTTTTATTTCAAGTAAACAGGGTGACCCAGTGGGCACCCCAACATTTAGTTTGAGTCCACTCCTCCCCTAGTCCAATGACAAGTGGCATAATCAGAAAGATTCTGTGCCTTACAATGGTCGAAATCGGCCAACCTGGCAGAATCAGTCCAACAACTAGCGGACCAGTTAAACCAGTTAGAAATTCACCACAGGCAGACCTGGCAGAAGCCAAAGCACAACTTAAGGCAGCAGAAGCCCAACACCTTGGATAAGGACAGGGACCAGCCCAACTGAAGTCCAAATGCACCTGCGGGCACATCTACTTTATCCTTTCCTAACAGGAGAACTGCAACAGGCGTATTATGATTTGGAGGAAAGTAATGGGTGCACTGCGGTGGGTTGGCACCCTGCCCAGGATTGTTTCCTGCCTTGTGCCCTGTGTTGACTGGGATTGGCTCCAGCAGACCCCCGTGACCCTGTTCGGATTCAGCGGGTTGGAAAATGGATGGATGGATGGTAATGGGTGCATAATAGCACAAAGTTAACAAAAACTAAAGGTTTAGCCATTGGCTTCACAACGATAGGCTCTGGAGAGCAGTCTTTTCACAGGATCAGAGCTCTGTAATGCAGTGCAGTTATCTCCAGAAGGAGACGCCACTTCTTGGCAGTGCCTTGCTTTTATAGTTACCGGACTCGAAGGGAATGGCCAGTGGCCCTCTGGGGTATCCTATCCAAGCTGTGGGTGACAAGAGAGATACAACTGTTAAGAATCATGGCCCCTGGCATCCCAGAATGGTAAAGTTTACCTCAGATGAGCCTGAAAGGTGACCCCCTCAACACAAATGCATGACAAGTACAATGCAGGAGTAAGAAATAAGTCAATATAGTCCATAAAAAGGCAGTGCAATTGTGGAGGTTAAAAACAGTCAATCAATACTTTAAAATCCCTCTTTGAAATGATTCAAGGCATCAGGTTAGTCTCCTCGACAAGATAAGAAGACCTCTCTCATCCACCATCAATTGACTCTTGTCCTGCCTGCCCTCTCTGGCTTGGCCTGAGACGCACCTAGCCGGCCCCCTGTCTTCACATATGCTGTACCGTGCTATCTGGATCTCTGGAGGGACAATCCCAGTTCTTGCTCTTACATTAAAGTTCAGCAAGGAGACCCCTTGGAGTGTCAATGCTTTGGCTCCATTGCAGTGGTCCGACCGCCCTGCCTCCTCTCCTCCTCTGTGTTTGATTGCTCCGCCGATCCCACCTTGAAGTTCAGTCTCCTTATCCTCTAACCACCCCTCAGTATGGCTCAGCCTTCCCTTTTAAATATCGGTGGGCACAGTGCTTAATTAAGTGCCCTAGTGTGTCAACACCAGGTGTGTCTGCACATGAACATAGGATCCATTGACCACCTCATTAAGAGCCGCTCCACCACACTACAACACACCGAGCTGACCACACTTTGTTTTTTATAATTTGCACCGCCATGGACCTCACCTTGTGACAATCTGGGGAACTTTTTGCTTCAGGTTGCCATTCCGATGCTGAGAGCTGCTAAGACGTTGTTTGCACACACAACTCTCTGATCACATGAGTGCATCCAGCAGCTCTTATTTACCGGAGAGAAGCCATCAAGAAAAGACTGACTGGCTACAGACCTTTCTCCTTGAAACCCCAAGCTTATTGTCAGGATCTTCAAACCTTCCTTTCATTGGCAATGAATCAACTAGGAGCCAACCCCACCTACAGCCAGTCCCACCTTTTGGATGTCATTTTAGTTCTGTCTCAGGACAGTAAATCAGTAGGCCATAAAGGCAAAAAAAAAAAAGATCAAGATATGAAATATTAAAAAGAAATCAGTTACTAAGTAACAAGGCCTTATAATTTTAGATAAACACAAAAGTCTGAGGCCAGCTTAAATGTCATTGTGACGATTGTGTCACAGACTGTGACTTTCAGTGTGCACTGCTCAACCAACAGAATTATGCGCTTAGGCAACAAAACCACAAAATGTTGGCACCCACTGATTAACAACATGGCATCATGGCCAAATTAAATCATCATTGGCACCCACTGATTAACAACATGGCATCATGGCCAAATTAAATCATCACATTAAAAGGTCATTATAAGCCATAGAACAAAAGGGTGAAACATTTCAAATAAGCAGACATCGTAATGCTCCTCCAGACGCTCCTGTCTATACACATAATGCAGTGGGCACTTGATGGGTGGGCAGGGGTAAAGAAACAAAGAAGCTCAAAGGAGATCTTTCCTCAAGCGCGGTGTACTATTAACCCCTGAGGTTACACACTCTGATGTTAGTTTTTGGTTCCTTGCTGCTTTTTTGGATTTTCTTCTTTCATTTACCCGAGGCTCGTGGTTTTCACTCATTTTGATTTGTTGCTGATCTCTGAACTGCTTGCGTTTTGACAAGTGTTTTTGGTATTTGGACTTGTAAAAAAATGGCTTCAATAAATGTCATTGCTGTGTTTAAGGTAGCTCGTTCAGATTTCTATTCCCCCTTCAGCTTTGCATAACCTGTGGCACCTCACAGAGGGATAAAGTGACAGTTCAGCATTTGTGTCTGTCAGTTGAGCACTGGCATTGTCTTTACTTGTTAAAAAAAAAGTGTTACTTCTGTTGTTGTGATACAGATGTCAGATAAATATGCAATTTGAACAACAGTAATAAAGGTCTCTCCTGGATGATATGCCTTTGATCATGTCTACTTGTGTAAGAGACTAAAGGATTCCACCCTTTACTGGATACAACACCTGCAAGGAAATGTCCCTGCATTGGAAAATCCTTAGTTGGTAAAAATGATATCCTAATTCCACAATATGGAAGATGGCAGCAGCAAAATGCAACAAACTTCATGGATCGTGTAGCTCTTATGGGATAATCCAGCAGCAGAGAAGTCAGGGGACAATGTCCATGATACATTTCTGAACTTCTGATTAATCCAGATGTGTTTTTCTGATTTCAAACCCATGGCACCAGAAGGACTTCACAATCCAACTTTAAATAGTGAAGTCTTGGTGAGGGAAGGTAGGAATGAGAGCCTCTTTGGATATCTGTAGCTGGAGGCACATTTATTAGCAGACAGGGATGTTGATCTGTACCAAGGAGAGTACTGGGGGACAGACATCAAAGAAACTCTTAAGAGAGTGAGAAGTGAGTTTTTTAGTATAAGATGAACCAGCCACTGCCAAAGTATTTTTTATGTTTGTTTAACTCAATGAAGCATGAACTCCCTGAGCCTTGTTATTATATGTAATGTTGCTCCTCTTATAAACATTCTTTTGAGAGTATTTGACTTATTTTCTTAATAAAGCGAACTTTTATGGAAACTGATAAGTGCTGAAGGTAATTCAGGATACAGATTTGACTCAGGAGTGGCTCTGTAAGGTCACAACTGCTGTTGTCACACATGCACGTCAGAGACTCACCCCTTCAAGTTCTTCCCAGGTATGTGATACCATGCTGGGCCAGTAGGGGGTGCTGTGGCTAACTGTCTTGTCCTTTTCTTCCACCAAAGCACAGAGAAAATGCCCAGTGAGGGCAACTGAGTCTGCCCCTTCTGGTCCCTGGGCTCTAAGAACTTGACAGCCCAGAAGGAAGTGTCTCGTCACAGCATTCATATTTCCTTCACTTTTCAATGCCATACCAGTACAGAGGATACTTACAGTAAACAGAAATGAATATGAGGGCGACCAGTAGGAGAACACAGAAGGATGCCAGGACCATCTCCAGGATGAAATTCCGTCCTGCTTCAACATGAGGCACTGGAGCTGCAAGATAATCAAAGTGGAGTGAGATCAGATAATGAACAGCGTATGAACTACCTGAGGTAGGACAAAGTGGGCACTGCCCATTCTTCCAGGCTTTAGCGGCCCACCAGGCCTGTTAAGGTAGCAGATTTAGTAGACGTCCAGCTCTGCTATCCCCCACTAACATTCCGAACTAAGTGACTGAACTCCTGCTTGTACAAGAATCTGCCTGTAGTTCATCTGATGATAAAGGAGGAAATCAGACATCTCTGCAAATGCCTTAAGCCAGAAGGCATGAAATGGACTCAGGCAAGAACAAAGAGCTATAATTTAAGAAATAAGGGCTGGGAAAGTCAGAATAACTTGAGTAGGTCCTGATTTTGTGTCTGGAAGGGACTTTAAACCAATCATGAGGTGTTAGAATTCCAGTTTAAAAACTAGCAGCAACCACGTATTCTGTCAGAGACAGGTACACACACACTCACTGATCTCTAAGGGGACCCAGGACACCCACTCTCCAAAATGACTGGATTTTAAACCATTGTGGGAAAAGAACTACCATCCCTGCCAGGGAGGAGCATAGGTTATTATCTGAATGGGACTCCCGAGAGGAACGAAGGGCAGATTGGCTGGCTGGGCTGAAATATAAAATAATGGGTAGACCAGCAGAAGCAGGAACTTTGGAGTAGGTCCGTGCCCCATGCACTAGGTGGCAGTGGTCCTCGTAAGAGAACCTAGTTCACAAGGTGCTAGGGAAAAGGAGTCCCGAAATGCAGACCTGTAGGGGTCCCTTGGGATCGACAGAGAGCGCTTTCAGGGGAGGACCTCCCACCATTCATTATGGCCCAAAAGTGCTTCCTGGAAGATGGGGCATGGCCCACAGAAGCACTTACAGGTCTGGCATAAAAGAAAGCCCGGTGCAACTCATGAATGAGTCAGAGTTGGGAGGCTCCAGGCAAAACTCAGCAGAGGTTGAGAAGGAGGAAGAAATGTTGGTTTACTGTGACGTATTGTGTAATTGTGGCTTATTATTGGGAGGATGGTGAAGAGGTGCCTGGGAATGGAATAAAAATCCTTTAGTTTACCCTATCAATGTGTGATGCTTTACTGTGTCTGTGGTTTGGGGCTCCCTAACGCTCCCTTGTGGTTACACCACACCACCTACACTTCAGATGAGGTAATCCACCTGAAACTAAGCATATTCAGGCCCAGCCAGTACTTGGATAGGAGACCACCTGGGCAAAGCCTGGGGCCAGCGTGGATGCTTACCTTGTGGTCTATAAGTGGATCCCAATGCCCCAGTGCAGTGACAAGGATACTGTGTTTTAAAAATGGTGCAATCGTTCAGATGAGACATAAAACTGAGGTCCTGTCTCTCTGTGGCCATTAAAGATCCCTTGACATCCTTTGTAAAGAGCAGGGTGTATCCCGATGTCCAGGCTAAATTGCCCTCCATGTCCTGCTCATTCTGACCCCCTAATCATCTCCTGTCTCTAACTGGCTCACTGTCTCTCACCACTTCACCACCTAACAGCTAATGTATGGTAAGTGTATTGGTGCAATAATAGCTGCTGTCGCATAATCCAGTGGATGCTACACATTAGTAGGGGTGTTAGTGGCTCCCCACTCACTATATAAAGCGCTTACTTCAAGAAGGGAATTTCAGCATCTAAACTCTTGTGCCAGAAACAGTAACACTCTTCTCTATGAAACTGCAAACACAACAAATGGGCCTCATAGCAGAAAGGAAGATGAGAAAGCAGCACCACAGACCACTACAGATGAAAGACCCTGCAGTAAAAGAAAGACTGGACGCCAACGCAAGAAGAATCCTCCACATGAACCTGGGGCAACAAGAAAACAACTCCTCCACACAACATCAGACATCATCCATAAAGACTTAGTATCGTTAAACTATTTATGTGTGCCAACATAAATTAAAACTCTCAAAACCAGTAAACAGCCAGTCTCTCTGCCTTATAAGTTTGTCTGTCTAGTATGGCTGGGCCCTGTCGTATAGATCGCCATACTTTATATATGCATTTATCATATTTCAATAATCCTTGTGCTGAACAGTAGATGAGATAAATCTCTCCTCTTTCCCACATTGTTGTCATTGTCCCTGGGTGGTCAAAGTTCATTTTCATTTCCTACACTGGTGCACCACCATCAATGTGGCCATTAACTGGTCTCCCCTTCATTCCCACTTGCTGTTGTCCCATCAACATTCCTGTTCCATGTCCTCATTCCCGTGTTTTCTTGTCCATGACCACCTCCAGATCTCAGCACAGGCTAACCTGATTATTATTTTCACAACATCAGCTGTTGTCTGCTTACTTGACATGTGTTTGCATGTCATTGAGAATAACTTACCTGTCACTTTGACCCAGAAGATGATCAGGGAGCACCTGGAGCACTCCTGGGTGCAGTAAAAAAGAGGCCGCCTCACTCCATTTAGAGAGCCAGAGTCGGGAGGCAGAGGACAGAGCTTGTGGGAGAGGAGTGGAGGTGGAAACAAAGAGAGAAGAAACAGAGAAAAAGGATGATGACTGAGCATTGGTGGTGATTTGTGCACTGTGTACTGTGCAGTGGAGAAATAACGTGTGTGCTTTTGGGACTTGTATGTCTCTGTGTCTCTCTGTGGCTGGGCTCATTCCACAACATGTTCTAAACATCCCCCTGAACATGAAGGAGGATCACAAGCTCTAACCTCAGCTCTTCACTTCTCGTCCTGTGTGCATGTGACTGAACACAGTCTGAACAGGATAAGATCTTAAAATGAATCTCTTGTGAAGGCATCTGTCACATAAGAGTCACACTTTTCCTTATGAAATTGTAGAGGACACGGCAAAGAGGCTAAGATAAAGTGAACTGAGGCAGAGCACACCAAACACTGACCACCGGAGAGTAAAGACATGGCATAAATAAATGAATATACTCAGGGTGGAGTTACTCGCTTGAACCTGGCATGACAGTAACACCTACCACACAATATGTGGCACCTCCATAAATGTCTGAATGTCACTCAAACTGTTAAAATTAGTAAATTAAATTAGTATTCTGAACAGCCAACTAAAACTTGGCCATCACTAGTGTGGAAACAAGAAAGCTTTGAGTCACAGCTTAAGCTCTTATTTCTCCTTCAAAACTGTGCTTTACGGCAAGAATGAGTGAGTAGAGTGTTGTCTATTCTATACTACTGTCTATTGTCTATACTACATGAAGGTCAAAAAATCTTCAATTCACAGACAGTGGGGACAAATAAACTGGGAACCTTACTGAAATGAGCAGACAATTCATTCATTAACATCAGCCATCATTCCTCTTCCTTACACTTCCCAATTTTTCAAAACACCATAATATATAGAAGAACTACTTTGCCTGCCCTTGACAGAAATAATAATTGTCTTTAAGTTTATAAAAGTCAGTCTACAGCACCTACCTCTCTGGTCTTCTTCTTCACTGGAATGTCGTAATACTTCTATGGTGCAGAAGTCATCAGTGCGTTTCACTGATGCTCTGTAAATGTCAACCATCTTTTATGAACGCTGCAGAGTGATTGAAAGAGACAAAGTTTGCGTTATTTCTAATCTATAATTCAGATGTGTTTCTGAAATCTTCATAATTTAGGCAGGTCAGCTAAGTAGTTATCGCCAATTACATACAAAGCTCAAGAAGGAGCTGAAAAATGATATTGTTAAAAGCCTTGTGCCTTTCCCAGAAAAGGTGAGCACACAATTTTGTTTTTTAATAAATACATGAAGTGTTACCAAGAGGCCTAACCTTGCAGCCAATAAGCTGAACCAGGCTGTCATTCCTACCACACTCCTCACTGCAGACTAACTGTCCACGTACGTATCTTTCACTACGTTGAAATGCTTTTCTGCTACTCTGAAATTCCTCATACAGTTGTGTCTCTCTTGGACTCCTGTTAAACACTTTCATAATTAATTAAAATAAATCTATTAATAATGTAGTCGATCTATCTATCTGTGTGTCCGTCAGTCTGTCTAGTGTGTATAGAATAGAATCCCGAATTGTCAATCTGTGGAGTGACTTGAAGATTGCAGTCCACACACTGTCGCCATCCATTTTGACTGAACTTGGACAGTTCTGTAAAGATGAGAGGGCAAATGTTACAAACTCCAGATGTGCGAAGTTGGTAGAGAAGGATCCTAACAGACTCATGGCTGAAATTAAAAGCAAAAGGGGATTTGAAAAAATACTGACACAGTGAGATGATCCTTTAACCAGCTCAATGATTCTGGTTTATTTATTTATTTCTGAACTGTTGCTATTTTATGTTCTGGAGGAATATTTATTTGTGTGTATTTTCATTTCAGGCTGCAAAAGCAACAAAATGTGAATATTTTAAAGTAGGAGTTCTTTTCTGTACACACTGTATTTATCTATAAACAGCTACAGAGCAGCACGGTTATGAAGGAGATGCAAGTGAAGGAGTGAAAGCACAAGGTGAGAGTGTACAGTGTGTGTGCACATCCAAGTTATGAGACACACGAGGTAAACTCCCAGTTTATGATGGCTTAGGTGTCTTGTTAGTTTAACTCTGAATCGACCAAAAGCTTCACCAGCCGGTGGTTTTTGCTGAAATGCGTCGCTGCAGGTGGTCCCGTTGACGAGGGTTTTGCCAACAGATGCAGGCAGCATGTCTGCAATTGAAAAGCAGAGACCACTTGTGTTCTCAGCAGACCCAAGATTTCATTTATTTTTGGAGCTGACAACAAAGCACAATGGAATGGTGTGTGAAACTGAAACTGTACTAGGATGGGCTGGGAATTTGTTTTATTTATTTTTTGTTAATTTAGTGTGTAGCAGGTGCCACATGTGCTATTGTCCCATTGGCAGTTTCCTGCTCCTTAGGGTGCATTTCAGGAAAAGTGGATACTGTAAATACACATTTAAGGGGGAGGTCGTAACATGGACAGGACGGTTGGTGCTGAAGATGTTAAAACCGGAAAAGAAGGGGAGAGAGGGAGACATCTTGTGGTGGAGCAAAGGGGAGTGATGCGGTAGCACCAAGACATACACCTGCTGGAACAAGACTTCCTTTTTTTTTTGCTCACTCAGACACACAAGGGAGAGACACATCTCTGAAGACACACTTTTTTTTGGTTTCGCTGACAATTCTTTGGACCGGTAGGACTGAACATTTTTGTTATCGGCTTGGCGGCCAGCATATTTCAGGAGGCTTTCACTTTGTCCACAAACAGTGAAGACAGTAAACCTATTTGGAAAACTGGTGTCTCTTAAACAAGAACATCTTTTCCCTAAATTGGGAAAGGTGGTTTTGATACTATGTTATGTACTAGTTTGTTTGTTTTTTGTCTATATGTTTATTTTTCCCTCTTCTTTATTTGTGGTATTGCTTATAGTTTAATGCTGAGCTGGGACATGTGGTAAGGAGTCAAATAAAAGGACGAGCGTTGGTCACGTTGCCCTGAAAGATTTTCGATATCAAACTGCTTTGTTCTAGCGGTTTTCTGATTGTGCAGCAACCCAGGGTTTATTTGTTTTCCTGGGGCAGCGGTACAAGTGTAACATTTACAACCACTGCTGCTCCTTCTTGGCAATGGAAGTTGTGTTAATATCCCCGCTGAGAGTGGTTGTGGTAGGTTGAAGGATTCCACCATATTGCCTATAGAATCATCATTTTCTAGTGGGAGAGGCCATAACAGCTGTTTATAAAATTCAGTTCATCTTACAACACCTCATCCATTGAATGATAATAAAAATTATCTTGCATCGATGCACCAAAATCTTGAAACAACAGCATTTCTGGGTTAATGAGTGTCTTGGATTTTTACTTTCAATAAAAACTTAAAACTGACATCTTTGCTTTCTGAATTGTTCTTACTGGACAGATTGTGGCGCACATTCAATAAAACCCCTCAACTGAAGTTTCATTGAGCTCACAAGTTTGGACAAAGCCGTCTGACCCTAATTAACCTCTCTATGTCTTCCTGCCTGTTGTCTCTCTCACTCACATCTCCCCAACTTTGATGGCCTCTGGGGTGACCTGGTCTACTCCGTGTGACTTGACATGTTTCAGAGATCTTGTGGCTCCAAGGCCTTCACTTCAGTCGTCGGTTTGGCACAATTATGTTCTAAGGAATCAGAAGAGCGCTTGTTAGGGTCTTACACTTAGTATAAAACTGGATGTAATTAAGTATTTCAAATGAGGTGAAACCACAAAGCACATACATTATTTTTACTTTCTATAGGCTGGGTTTTATCAAAGCATTCCTGCGTTTTGCTATATGTTAGGGCTTTTTAGGTTTTATGTGTTGTTTGGTATGATTCGGTAGGTTATTTTGTGGGTCTGGATATGCTCAAAATTCCTTTTTTATGCCATTTTGGTTTATGAAAGTCCTGCTATGAACGCTCTATTTTCAGATAGTGGGGGAAACATCTATTTAAATTGCCGAACTGCTTTAAAAGTTTGTTCCCCTCCACCATGATCTGTGGGTGTTTTGGTGTCTTTGCTGATGTCAAGCACTTTGTCTTGCTTGAATTTATATCCAGTCCATATTTTTTGACCTCTGCGTCGGTTACTGTTAAAATTTTTTGTGGGCTTTGCTTCTCTGATGCTATTAAATCAATGTTAAACTTTACACTTTTAATTTTCTGACTGCCAATTGAGGCTACAATATTGCTTGCTAGTTCTAAACTTTGATCAGTTGTGATGAATTCAAGAGAGATGATGAACAAGAATGGAGGCAATGAGCATCCTTCCCAAAGTCTTATTGTAGTTTTGAACAGTTTAGTTAGCCCCCCATTAATCTTCACTGCATTTGTGGCCTGATTTTAGAGTCCTGATGACTTCAACAATTTTGCTAAGGTATCTTCATCTTGGCCCATAGTGCTTCATGGCAGATACTGTCCAGTGAAATCTGTGAAGGTGCGTTTGATATCCTTGTTCTGTTCAATTGCTTTATCAGGATGAAACATTTTTACAATGTCAAACAAACAAAGGAATGAAAGCATCTTTCCCTTGTTATAGATTTTTGGTGGGGAGCACATTACCCCAGCATAGGGACAAAAGCAGCAATTTATTTCTTTTATGACCCAAAATCACACAAGGAATGCCTTGATGGATTTTACAGGTACCATTTCTTGTTGACCTTCCAGCCTTGATTCCCTAAGACGACAAGAAAACTCCCAGGAAGAAAAAAACAAATGGAAGAAATCATGGAAATGGGAATTCAGGGAGAGACCACCTTCCAGGTATGATGGGTGTGCAGTGGCTGTCAAAAAATGGGCTAAATACAACACATTAATCAGAACTCAAGTAATCCTCTTCAAAGAGCTAGATGAGCAGACCATCATGGTCACCTCATAAATACAATAAAACAGTACAAACAACTTTGCTCTTACACACCACTCCTCACCAAGTAACCAAGCGACAACTCCAAAAATGGAAGAATAGATTACACCGCTCACTAAATACAGAACTATCACATATGAGGATACAGATTTGTTCAAACACATCAAGAATAAATTAGAACCCACAGGCAGATTGTAGAAGGGGAGTCAAACAAGCCAGACACAATCAGAGGCCTGAAGACCTTGGGCACGAGCTGCCTTCCCCTATTGACCATTACACAGCTGAGTTAGTGCAATGCCAGCCAATCAGACAACAGGACCTTTTAGGTTATGACTTCAGTGCTTCTTTATCAGAGATGACAGGTCCATGGCTGGCAAACAACTTTGCAGTAGAGCAGTGGCACCAAGAGCCTCAAAAGGATACCGAGAAGAGAAAGAGAATAGGCAAGTGTTATTACCAGTTGATAAATGTCATGTTATGTAGATTGTAGTACTGGTGACTAACAACAGAGATGCAGTATGCACAGTCAGTCAGCGGCTCTAGTCAGGGTATGCTAAACTGAAATTGTGAGACTTCAGCCTGATTTAAAGGCAGAGACTGAAGGGGTACTTCATATAGTAGCAGACAGACCATTCCACAACTTCAGGGCCCCCACTATTTTGTTAATCCTTGAAATCATAAACAAGCCGACATCTTGACATCTTAATGTGCGCTCATGTTTGTAAGTAATGATCAGCTCAGATAAGTAAGCAGACACCTCCCCCTGATGCCCCTCCATCATTATAATTTTGGGGTGACCTTCTTGCATTATAATCTGAACTACTACTTGTGTGAGTTTATTCTTGTCAAAAATGTCCACAGAATTAATTCAAAGCAAGTTTTCACATTTTTATTCTTATTTACTGCAAGTTTTTGCAGACCAGCCTTTGAGCTTATCTCCTGTAGCTTTCAGAAAAAAAGTCGACAGACTTTTCTCATATAGCTTTACGGAGACCTGACGCTCACTTTTTAAACAGGGATATGCAGTGGATTCAAGCAGTAATCACAGCCCTTCGGTTTTTGCACACTTGATTATGGTGTTGATGTCATTGGAAATGGACATATTTGGCGTTTTGCCCGTCAATCTATGCTCAGTTACAAATAATCACACCATACACACCAACACACCTACACTCAGTTACTTATAATCATACCCTTTCCATTTGAGTCGCAGTAATTAAAGAAAGAAGGTTGTAACGGTGGAAAGTTAATTTGTATTTGAAAAAAATGAATCCATAAAGTTTGTCTTTTTGGAGTTTGATTTGTGGTCTGCTGCTTATTGTATTGGTTTGTGAGAAAATATGAACAGGAAACTGTTACATTGATCCAAATCCAAATCATAATTTATTTGAGGTGTAATATTAAGATTAGGGTAAGAAGTGTAATAAATTGAAGTGAAAATTGATAAATTATTATTTTTAACTTTAGGGCCGATTTCCCCAAATTGGTTAAGATAAGGGTTGTGTTGGCTCAAGGCATGGATTGAAGTACCATAGCCAGGGCAGTCAAGTGGTCTATACTGGGTGGTCAACCTCAGATCCCAAAACCGAAGAAGTTCTGTTTTATGAAAATTATAAAAAATTGAATAGGAATAGAATTGTAAAATAGAAAATTGGAAATAAACATGGAAGGAAATTTGAATTTTTTTAATGTTTGGATTAGGAATTTTTGACTTTGAAGAAAGGGAAAGCTCTTGCTACCCTGATTTCCAATCATAAGAATGAGACCATGCACTCTCCTCCCTGTATTGATAAACACCATTTTTATCCCATTCTTTATTCTATATGTTTTGTCCTCCTTTGTAATTCTTTCGGTGTTAATTCTGTTAAAGTTTGCAGAAGTGTCTATTAGAATAATCTTTCCTCAAAGCTCTTCTGTTATCCATGTTATCCTAATTAAATACTTGGTACTAACTTCAACCAATCAGATATTTGCTTTCTGTTTGAGAAAAATTAAAAACAGCTGGAAACTTTTATTTAAAATTTTATATTTCTCTTGATTCCCTTAAGTTGCTTCCCTTTTGAATATAAATTTAAGATATTTTATTTCCATATTTTAAGGAAAATGTCACATAATCTTTAGTGTTCATGACATTCCTTTTTTGAAACATGAATTTCTTTTTATAACTTTAACATTTTCCATGGTCAAAATTATTTAATCTAATTGTCCTTGTTTATTTTTTAGGTTCTTAGCTTGTTATTATCTCAATTTCTTTTTTTTTTTCAATTATTTTATTCTTATTCTAATTTTTAATTAAGAAGTGTTGTTTACAACTAACATGGTGGTAATAATTCAAATCAAAGATGTAATTAATTTGTCTCATTTTATTTTCCTTTTATGATTAAAGTTTTTTATGTTTCTTCATCAGTTCTTGGCTGTCTCTTCTGTTAATTTCTGTTTTATTAAATTTTTATATTGTTATTCTGATTTTATATTAAACTTTTCCTCTTAAAGTAATTCTTTATTAATCCAGGTGGCGTCTACAGTCATTAAAAGAATATTGATGGAGAAGGACTGAGAAGGTCAGAAGGAATTGCATTGCATGCTTGTGAACTTTGAGAAAGTGTATGACAGGGTGCCGAGAGTTATGGTATTGTATGACAGAAACAGAAAAGTATATGAGGGTGGTGCAGAGTATGTATAAGGACAGTGAGGTGTACAGTAGGAATGTCAGGCTGGTGAGAGTGGGATTACGTTAAAGATCGCCTCTGAGCCCTTTCCTGTATGCAATGGTGATGGACAGGTTGACAGATGAGGTCAGAGAAGAGTCTCCGTGGACTATGCTGTTCATGGATGACATTGTGATCTGTTGTGAGAGTAGACAGCAGGTTGAGGCAAACCTGGAGAGGTGGAGGTACGCACTGGAGAGAAGGGGAATGAAAGTCAGATGGAGTAAGACAAGGACATGTGCATGAATGTGAGGGAAGGGTGTGGAAGGGTGCAAGACTGCAAGGAGCAGAGGTGATGGAGATAGACAAATTTTAATACTTGGGTTCAACAGTCAAAAGCAATGGAGAATACCACAGAGATGAAGAAGAGAGAGCAGATAGAGTAGACTGGGTAGAAACGAAGGGCAGGACTGATTTGTGATTGAAGAGTATTTGCAAAAGTGAAAAGGAAAGTCTATTAAACGGAATTGAGACCAGCTATGTTGTATGGTTTGGAGATGGCGGCACTGGTGAAAAGAAAGAGGCAGAGATGGAAGTGGAAAAGTTGAAATGCTATGATTAGCATATTATATAATACAAGGGGGGCTCTGCCCCCTGCTCGCTTCACTCGCCTACCCCCAGCGTTGGGTATCCTGAAATACATTAGTTAAGCTCGTTCGTCTTGGAGCCGTGCCCGCTTTGCTTGCGGCATTTCAGACGCGCGTTGCAGGCGCCTGCGTTCATTGATTTTATCCAGCCGGGCTCGTGTTTGTATATCCGTCAGTCGAGTTCGTTCATTTTGAACCTGTGCCTGCTTTGCTTCCGCAGTTTCAGACGCGCATTGTACGCGCCTGCGTTCATTGATCTTATCCAGGTGGGCTCGTGTCTGTATCGTTGAGCTGTATTGTGTTTGAATTCGGTGTAAAGCGTTCAGCAATTTGTACAATCCCAAGCAGCACATTATTCCTAACTTCACTCCGCAGTAGTGCCACTCACAATATGGCGGTGACGCCTGTGCCTTCCGTAGTAGTGCCACTCGCAATATAGCGGTGACGCCCGCGCTCTCCGCACTATCATTGTGGACCTGTGGGGCCGCCATAGCCTCTTCTGTTTGAATCTGGGCTGCAGCGCAGAATCCTCTTTTTTGTGCGGCTGTGGCTTTAGTCGTTAGCTATGGGCGCGTTGTTGCTTCATTTCTCATTCACGTCAGTTGAGCTCTTTCCTTTTTGGGCCGTGACTCCTTCGTTCGCGGTGGATACGACTTCGCGTGCGGTTTATGAGACGCATGCTGTACGCGCCTGTGCAGTATGTCTTATGGTCCCATCGCCGTGTACCTGCGTCCATGCCATCCGGTTTACCATTCTCGGTTAGTAATATGGATATGGTATATTAGAGAGACCATAGAGGTTCAACAGTTTGGTGACCAAGTGAGAGAGGCTACATTGAGATGGTTTGAGCACATGCAGAGGAGAGATGAGGGGTACATCCAGAAAAAAATGTTGAGAATGGAACCACCAGGAAAGAGGAAAAGATGGAGGCCAAGGAAGAGGTTTATGGATGTGGTGAGGGAGGACATGAAGGTATTCGGTGTGGCAGAAAATGATGTAAAAGACAAGGATAGATGGAGATGGATGATCTGCTGTGGTGAATCCTAAATGGGAGCAGCCAAAAGAGGAAGAAAAAAAGAAGACTTAGGAACTCTATACTAACATGACATTTTGACAGCACATTTTTCAGTGTTGTGTTGTTTGGTATAGAAAATCCTATGATATATTGTTAAAGAAAGGACTTCAGTCACTAAAGGTACATACTACTAGATCATTTTATTCTGATCTTCTATATCGGGGGTCTACTCTATTCAGACTTGGGTTCTTTTATTGAGAAATGCCTGAGGTATAAAATGGACCTCAGCCAGGCAGGGTTCTTACTGGTTAATGTCCTGATAAGTGATGTCTTTCCTCACATTACATGAATAGAATGAACTGAATCTTTGTTTGCTGCCTATCTCAGTTGGACACTTGTATGTCTCAAGATATATCAGGGAAGATATCTTCATATCACAGGCTAAATAATTCTGCTATATGTCACTGTAGCCCCCTGCCCAAATCTTTTTTAAAGACTGCACAGGCCAGTCAGGTGAGATGCAGCAGCCAAAGATTCAGAGCTACCATCACCAGAGCTGAGCAGAGTCAGCCTGTCACTTTGATAGACTTCAAGTCAGAATCGTCTTCTGATTCCCTCTCCTCATCTTTTCATTAACCGCATTAATCCAATCCGCAATGACATCTTGTGATGTATTTTTTAGTTTTCTTTTCACTTTCATCCTTCATCAGTATGTTCTTTCTGACTTTGTCACTGAAAAGTAAACAGGAAAACTCAACCAATGAAAGGCAATTCAACAAAAGCTCACTCCTCCATTACCTGAAACATGCCTGATCATTTTCGATCCAACTTACTGAGACCAACAGAGCCAAAGACTTGAATGCCTCTTTCTGATTGGCTCCCCTCCAGTTTACCTCATTTGCTTCTATAAATCTTCCCAGAGATCCACCCATCAGTGGCTTTGCTGCACATCTCCTTATTATCTCCACTAACACAATGCTAACCAGTGTGCCCCTGACATGTGCCACCTCTCCATCGGTCCATTTATCTGTCTGATTCTCTCTGCCTTTTTAATTCTCACAGGTGATAATAGTGTTATGGTCACATTTTTGTTTTATTCATTTTATGTCACTGCAGTGTTAATTTCGGGTTCTTTCTGGTGTGGTTATGATTTACGTCTATAACCTTTGTGGTCAATGCCAACAAGTTTTTCTTTCACAGCCATCTTTTGACTGGTTTGATGTCCAGGATATTCACAATTTGTTCAAAAATGTTAATTTTATACTCCTTCTTTATCTCAGTATTTCTCTTACTTTATCAGGTTTATTTTCCCTTTATCCTTTATTTATCTTTACCAGGTCTAATACACTACTTGTCACTCCAGTCTCACAATCTCATCTTTCATTCTCCGATTTACAGCGAGAGATAAGAAGAGGGAGAGAAATAGAGAAAGAAGAGACAGGAAAAAGACATGAGTCTCATCTGTTGTGAGAGGTGGACATCTAGGATGAAGCTCTCCTGGCAGTGGTGTTTTTAATTTTTTGCTACTATCATTCTGAGGTATCCTGTATTTAGTCAACCCGAGAAGATTTAATTACAAGTAAATGCAAGCATATACAATCATGAGCAGCAGACCAAGGGTTCAGAAAGAGAAGGAAAAGGAAGCTAACGTTTAATCAAAGTTTAAACCAGGCTCAAGTTCTAGTTCACAATACGGCATGCCATAGACTGACTAGGACGAGACAGGTGGAAGAACAGATCTGCCAACATCTCATGCCGCAGAATCGGCTCCAGACGAGAGAGAAAGTGGAAACAAAACTGGAAGTGAGACAGGCAATGAGAATCCACTGATCTCGGGAGGATAATAGAAACTTAACATGGCCTCCCAATCCCCATTGTCAACCACTACCAACACTCCCAGTGAAATGAGTCAGCATCATCAACTCCAACCGACTTCCATGAAGAGAAGATGAAAATTAACTGTCTGAGCTGAAGGTGATGATTACTGAACTCAGGGGGAATATAATAGACGTAAAGAATGACACACAGAAAGATATAAGGGATATAATGAAGGATTTGCAAAAGAGAAATGACAAGCAGCTTCAGGATATTAAAGACCAGGAGGTACATTTATATAATAACTGATGTAACCTTTAAAGAAATTCTAGCAAGAATAATGAAAAGAACAGGAAGATATGAATAAGTCTAAGAGTAAAATTAGTGTACTTGGTGCTCAGCTTGAAGAAGTTAAGCAAACATTTATAACTCGTGTTGAAGATATTGAACAATTGACTTCTGCCGTTGACAAAAGCAAGAGTATGTTACTTCTCATTTATCCCTTTTACCCCGAGAACTATCTGCGCCAACATACTAAAAGGCTCTGTAGCCACAATTCTTGGCAACAATTTGATATCAAGGTGAATGCTATTGTATGAAACAAAATGTCAAAGATCTCAAACTTTATCTAAATATAAAAAAGGTCATTTTTCAGAATCAGAATCAGATTGATAGGCCAAGTATGCATAGAATTTAAGTCCAGTTTTGATGACTCTCCAATTATAAGTTACATAATCGACGTACATACAACAGTTGATCACACACCTGAGATTAACATAAAAAAACACAAGACAGAATGTAAATAAATATATTGTGATGGGTGAGTCGCTGTCTTGCACCCTAAAGATGAGGCTGCGTCTAAGTCTAAGCTTTATTCCACTTAAAACAGGAACAACAAGATTATTTATTGCAGCAGGAGCTACCACTCTACTACACACAGACAACAGCAAACTGGAAGGGTCAGGGCCAGGTCGTTGTGCCTGTGTGGTGTTGCTAACCTCTGGAGCGCTGTGAACCTGTGGATGCCTTGGTGATGGATAAACAGCTCTCAACAGACATGGCAATTTTGTTTCGGTGTGTCACCCCATTGGGGATTGTCTCAACTTAATAGCCTTTGGGAAACTGTTATTATATCTGTTTGTTTTGGCATATATTAATCTATAATGGCTGGCTGATTCCTAAATTGTCCCTAGTGTGTGCTTGGTGTATGGGTGTGTGTGTGTGCGTGCCCTGCAGTGGGCTGGCACCCTTCCCGGCATTTGTTCCTGCCTTGCGCCATGTGTTGGCTGGGATTGGCTCTAGCAGACCCCCATGACCCTGTGTTAGGATATAGCGTGTTGGATAATGGATGGATGGATGGTTGGCTGATGTAAAATGTTCAAAAAGCTTGAGGCCTGGGTGTTAGGGATCTGTAATGATTTACCTAGCTCGTTTCATGACTCTGGAGATAATTCAGGTCCGGTAAAATGGTCAGAATGGCACCAATGACATTTTCGGAAGACATGATTATTCAGTGTTGCCTGTTTTAGTTATGTTTAGTCACTGACCTGAACCACACCGTTATGGATGAGCTGAGAACCGACTCGGTGACTGCTGTGTAAAACTCAATCTGCAGCTCTTGTGAAAGCTGAACTTCCTCAGCTGTCACAAGAAGAACATTCACTGTTTTACCCTTTTAATGATAGATACTATATTGGATTTGCATTTCATGTCCCAGGAGATGTGATGGTTTGTACAACTTTCACAGCAGTATTAAGTATGGAGAGAGGGGATAATATTGTGGGACTTCCCCTAAAATCCACTTTCATCTCCACAGTTTTGAGAGTGTTTAGCTTCAGATTGTTATAACTACACCAAAGCGCCATCTGCTCAACTTCCCATCTGTATGCAGACTCCTCACCATTCTGGATGAGCCCAATGGTGGTTGTGTCATCCGCATATTTGATAGGTTTGACAGAGGGGTCCATAGAGGTGCAGTCATTAGTGTAGAGAGACAGGAGCAGTGGGGAGAGCACACATCTCTGGGGGGTACCCGTGTTGATCGTATGATAGCTAGATGTGAGTTTCCCCAGGTTTACCTGCTGTTTCCTATTGGTCAGGAAGTTGCTGATCCAGTGACAGGTGGAGGCGGGGAGAGAATTACGAGTGGAGGAGCTCTGGGATTATTGTGTTGAATGCAAAGCTGAACTCCACAAACAGAATCCTTGCATATATTCCTGGGTTGTCAAGATGTTGCAGGATGTAGTGCAGACCTATGTTGACTGCACCTTCCACTGACTGGTTCGGAAAGCAAACTAAGGGGGTCTAATATGGGAGCTGTGATGTCCTTCAAGTGAGCTAACAGCAGTCTCTTAAAGGTCTTCATGACCACAGATGTCAGCAACAGCTGTGTAGTAATTCTCATTCTGTTATATAGGATTTTTTGTGGACTGGTATGATAGTGGCTTGTTTGAAGCATAACAGAACTTCACACAACACTAATTAGTTGTTGAAAATCCAAGTGAAGACAGGGGCCAGTTGATCAGCACAGATTTTTAAGCAGGAGGGTGAGACCCCATCTGGGTGTGTTACTTTCTTAGTGTGTTCTCCTTTGAAGAGCCGACACACATCCTCTTCAGAGATATTTAATGCAGGTTGAGTTGGAGAATGTGTAGATAGGCGAGTCGTAGAAGTCTGCACATTGAGAGGACTGGAGATACTGACAATACCAAGATAGTATTTTTACAGGAGACTCACTTAATAACTAAGGACCAGTTTTTGTTGCAAAGTGATTAGAGTGGCCAAATCTTTCACTCCATCTATAAATAGAAAACTAGAGATATGGGAAGCTTAATACACAAACCAATCTCATTTGTATTATCAGACAAAGTATCTGATCCTGACGGACAAAATATCATGGTGATGGGTCATTTAATTCAATCTAAAGTAATTTTGATTAATATCTACGCACGTAATGTGAATGATAAAATATTTCATTCAAAATGCATTTGCATTTATTTCTAAAACGAACACTCATAAAATTATAATGGCCATAGACTATGTTATAAAATCAAGACATTGAGAGGTCTTCATCTGCAGTTATGATAACATCTAACACTACTGAAATAAACAACAGTTTGTAATGGATCATAATTTAACAGACCCTTGGAGATTTTAAAATCCAAACCCAAGAGCTTATTCCTTATCATCAGTACATCAGTTACTCAAGAACTGATTATTTCTTCATTGATAATAATTTTTTGCCCACTATCAAATCTTGCAAGTATGACGCTATTGTTATCTCTGACCAGGCCCTCTGATCATTGAACTTAAATCACTTTACCCTACGCACTCATCTCATTGCTGGCATCTTAACCCCATGTCATTAGCGGATGAGAACTGTACAGAATTCAAATCTGAACAAATTATTTATTCATTTAATTAATTTATTATTTTCTTGAGACAAATGTATCTCAGAGGTCTTAGCAGGAATGCTATGGGAAACTCTTAAAGGTTTATTGAGTTGATAGATTATTTCATATTTTTCAAATAAAAATAAATTGTAAACCAGGAAGGCATCAGAGCTAATCAATGAAATTACTAGAATAGATCAAGAATACGCCAAGTGTCCAAATGAGACACTTTATAGGAGAAGACAGGTTTAACAAACAGAATGTAACCAGTTGAGTAAAAAGAAATGGAACAGCTCATCCTTAAATGGAGACATCAATACATATGAACACAGAGAGAAGGCTGATAAGATCTTAGCTTAATAAATTCACACCAGGAAGTTTGCAACACAGTAACAAATTGCCAATGGATATGGAGATAAAATCATTGACTACACAAATATAACTCACACATTCAGAGAGCACTATTAAGTACTTATATTCTATTCAGTTTAAAGAAGACAAGACACAATATAACGGGGTTTTGATGAATTACAGATACCACAGCTAGATGTTCTCTTAGAGCAGAGGAACTGGATAAACAACCTTTGACACTTTCAGAATTACCAGATGCTATAAAACTCCAAAGTGGGAAAGCAGCAGGCGCTGATGTACCCCAGTAATTTCAAATAAGTTACCTCCACTACCATTATCAACATTCATAGAAGCTAGAGACAACAAAATTTTACATCAAACTTTTCACCAAGCATTAACTAGTGTCTTTCCAAAGTAAAATAAGGACTTATTACAATGTGCATCATACAAACCAATCTCACTACTTTGTAGCAGTCTGGTGCTACTCAGATTCACACCGTCGACAGGACGGTGATTAATTTATTTTTTCGGTGGAGATTTTAGGAACACACCCAGCCTTGACCTGACCAGCACTCACTCACAGAGACACGAATCAAACACATGGTTGAAAAATATTATGTGGAAAATTAATTAACAACAACAAAACTCAGACAACCCTTCCCTTACCCTTTGGAGATACAAATGATACAAACAGCAATCAACCCCAACAATAAGCACAACAATGTCCTTATCACAGCTCCAGTACGGCAGAAACGGATGAAATGGTACAGCACAGAGACGCAATGACGATCCCAGGAACAGCATCCATAATAAATAAACAGTCCCACCAGTAGTCCTGAGCAGCGAGGGGTAAGATTTGTGGGAGCGCTCCCTCCAAAGAAACACAACTAATACACCACTATTCACACAACAGTCTTCACCACAATAACCACATTTGGTTTGGCTGAAATATAAGTGCATGGATCAAACCACTCTGTACCTGGCCAGGCGTTACTTTTAAAACTGGAAATTTTTATTTGACAAGATGCCGTCTATCACCATTGAGCTTAGCAATCACCATTGAGACATTGACAATTTACTTTTGAAATGGATCAGAGATAAAGGGGATTATCAGAGAAGACCTTGAACACAAAATATCAGCATATGCAGATGATATGGTACTGTATAGATCTGACCCACAAACTTCCCTACCAGCAGTTCTCAATGCACTAGCAGAATTTCAAAAGATATCTGGACTCAAAATTAATTTGAATAAAAGTGTGCTTTGTCCAGTGAACTCTGTAGCACACAATACTAGACTGGACACCTTCCTATTTATTTTAGCAGGTCAGTTTAAATATCCAGGGTTAAACATAACATGTAAATATAAAAATATTTTTTCATCCAAATTTTGCCATTTGCGTGGAAAAAATTAAATAAGACATGAAAGATGGTCTTCCCTCAATCTCACATTAACAGGGAGAATTAAAACTGTCAAGATGAACATCCTTCACGAGCCTCTATTTCTATTTCAGAGCTTCCCCACATACATTAACCAATCATTCTGTAAGAGATTACATTAAATTGTAACCAGTTTATTAGGAATTCAAAACATCCGACATAAAGCAGAAAATGGCCATGGGACTACCTTTCAATTTTAATACTGAGCTGCAAATATAAAAGCTATAAGGATCTGGACAGTGACACAAATTGATCAATATACATGTGTTTTGTGTGCAATAGAAATAAAATCTTGCTGTACTTCTTTGTGTCCAGCTCTGTGCCCAGTAAATACAAATTATCATCAAAATGCTAATAATTCAATTGTCCTTCAATCACTCAGAATTTGGAACCTGTGTAGGAAGCATTCTAAGACAGAGAAGCTCTTATCTTTTGCACTTTTACATGATAATCATCTTTTTCTACCTTCTCAAACCTACACAGTATTTAATGTTTGGACAACATCCAAAATTTAAACACCTTGGAGAAATGTATGTAGATAATGTCTTTGCTTCACATTTTACTTCCCAGCAATGCAATTTTTCCATTACTTTCTTATCAGAAACTTTGCTTAAAGGAAACTGCCCAGGTTTCCTCACCTCCCACTCATTTCTATTCCAGAGGCAATATTGATCAGTCTTGAAGATTCAGACAACATCTCAATAATATTTAACAGAATCTTGAAGACTCTTCCTTTCAAAGATCCTACAGTATGTTTGGGAAAGGGTCATTCACTTACAGTCTGTGAAGAGGAGTGGAAGGCAGACACCCACAGTATACACTCCCAGCTCCATATGCACAAAGCCCTCAATCGAGCACATTTATCTCATTTAAAATTGCCCAAAATGTATCCAGGCCAAGATTCAACATGTGAAAATTGTAGTTGAGCTCCAAGTTGACCTCATTCTGGACAAAAACCTTTGACTGCCTATCAGACAGCCTTGGCATCACAATCACTCCTAACCAATTAACAGCTGTGTTTGGTGGGCTCCTGGATGGGTTTAAACTGGAGAAGGACAAACAAAACTGTAGCTTCCTTTACCTCACCACTAGAATAAATGTAGACGTATTTTGCTCAAATATAAGAATCCCACCTCATGTCTTTTTAACTCAGTGGGTAACTGATGTTCTGCACTATTTGAATTTGGAAAAAATCAAAATTTCACTTAAGATGCTCCATTCAAAACTTTTTTTTTTAAAATATGGCAGGATCTAATTATTTATTTAAATCTTAGAATAACCATTTATATTGGAAAAAGGACATTCTTCTTTCTTTTATTTTTTCTTTTTCTGTTGTAGTCTCTCCTCTCTTTCTCTTGGGTGGGGGTTGAATTTTGATTTGTTAAGTTTGACATAATTGTATGGAATGTTTCTTTCTTCAAACTATGAAGATGGTGTTTGGTGACATCAATTCCATTCACTGTGCAGTAATTACCAGCTCAGGACAGTTCAAATGTCACTCACTGGGCTCACTGGTGTTTAAAGACTTTTTGAAGACTTACCAGCTCTCACTTTATGTCTTGGCCGTTCTTCTTCACCACGGACAAGTCTGCAGGTCCTCTTCGTCAGAATAAGTCAGGCATGATGTGTTCAGCTAGAGAGCTTAACAAGAATAAGCACAGCTCTCTGTCTGCTGACTGCTTTTAAAGGCTTCAGTCATATATTTTAATCTGTGACTTTTTGTCCAAGCACAACTTTTCACAGAGTTTGACAATTCAGATCCTTCAGTTCCACATTTAGAGAGGACCTACAGAGTTTTAGAGGTCAATATTTGGGGTCTTTACACATGGGTTGCCTTATAAAAAGCTATCAGCTGTTTGGAGAGGTGGCCTGTTGGTCACCAACTGTCCAACTCTGGTCCTGAGGGGCTACCCTGGCTGCAGGATATCCTTCTAACCATCATCTTCATCAGTCACCAATGCCTGCTGTTCATTAATAAATAATAATAATAATAATAATAATAATACATTTTATTTATATAGCACCTTTCCCATGCTCAAGGCACTTCACGGAGTTTAAGAAAGAATGGCAGGGTGTACAGTATATAGCAATGTACTAAACCAGATAAATAGATAAACAAGAGTAAGACAGTAAATTCAGAGAAAAAGCCTAACAGACAACATAATTGATGGTCCAGCACACACAAAACACACACACACACACACACACACATACACACACACACAGGTTACATGAACATCTTGACATGGAGGTAAACTGAGAGAAGGGTAATAAAGTCAAGTAGAGCTAAAAGCCTTCCTGAACAGATGAGTTTTGAGTTGTTTTTTAAAAGAATTCATGGAGTCAGCTGACCTGATTAATTTCGGTACGTCATTCCAGAGTCTGGGCGCTATACAGCTGAAGGCCCTGCTGTCACCCATGGAGTGTAGATTAGTGAGGGGCACAACAAGATTGCCAGAATCAGAGGACCTTAGTGGGCGGGCAGGCACATAGTGATGGAGAAGGTCACTGATGTAGTTTGGCACGAGGTTATTTAAGACTTTCTAGGTTATTGGTAGGATTTGATATTCGATTCTGTAGGACACAGGGAGCCAGTGTAGACGGAGCAGGATGGGTGTGATGTGCTCGCTGCTGCTGGTTCGAGTAAGGACTCTTGCAGCTGAGTTTTGAATAAGCTGGAGCTGTGATATAAGATTAGAAGGGGCACCTGCCAGTAGGGAATTACAATAATCGATGCGGGATGTGATAAAAGCATGGACAAGTTTCTCAGCATTAGAGAAGGAGAGGAAGGAGCGAACACGGGATATGTTACGGAGGTGAAAGTAAGAAAGTTTCTTAATGTGATTTATGTGGGTGGAATAAGAAAGGGGGGAATCAAAAATGACACCAAGATTCTTTGCAGTAGAGGCAGGTCTGATGAGATCACCGCCAAGATGGACTGGGAAGGAGCTCATTTTATTAAGTTGCACTTCAGTCCCAATTTGCAGGAGTTCAGTTTTGTTGCAATTTAATTTTAAAGAGTTCTGCTCCATTCAGGTTTTAATTTCACTAAGGCAGGTTGTGAGCTGAGAAAGCTCTGATAAAGTTACACTTTTAACATTGAAATAGAGCTGAGTATCATCTGCATAAAAATGATAACCCAATCCTTAGCTACAGATAATATGGCCAAGAGGAAGAATATCCATATTACTAACCGAGAATGGTAAACCGGATTGCATGGACGCAGGTACACGGCGATGGGACCATGAGACGTACTGCGCAGGCGCGTACTGCGCAGGCGCATACAACGCACGTCTCATAAACCGCAAGCGAAGTCGTATCCACCGCGCACGAAGGAGTCACGGCCCAAAAACGAAAGAGCTCAACTGACGTGAATGAGAAATGAGGCAACAACGCGCCCATAGCTAATGACTACCGACACAGCCACACAGAAAAGAGGATTCTGCGCTGCAGCCCAGATTCAAATGGAAGAGGCTACGGAGGCCCCACAGGTCCACAAAGATGGTACGGAGTGAAGGCACAGGCATCACCGCCATATTGTGAGTGGCACTACTGCGGAGTGAAGTTAGGAATAATGTGCTGCTTGGGATTGTACAAACCGCTGAACGCTTTACATTAAATTCAAACACAATACAGCTCAACGATACAAACACGAGCCCACCTGGATAAGATCAATGAACGCAGGCGCCTACAACGTGCGTCTGAAACTGCGGAAGTTCAGCAGGCACGGGTTCAAAATGAACGAGCTCGACTGACAGATATACAAACACGAGCCCACCTGGATAAAATCAATGAACGCAGGCATCTACAACGCGCATCTGAAATGCCGCGGGCAAAGCGGGCACGGCTCCAAAACGAACGAGCTCGTCTAATGTATTTCAGGATACCCAACGCCGGGGGTAGGCGAGCAAAGCGAGCAGTGGGCAGAGCCCCCTTGTAAATACAGAAGAGCAGAGGGCCGAGGACAGAGCCCTGAGGAGCTCCTTGTGTGACTGGCGCTGAGCTGGATCTGCTGTTGCCAAGACTAACAAACTCCTGCCTATCAGTCAGATAGGACTTGAACCACTGGAGGGCAGTGCCAGAGATACCCAGCATGTTCTCCATTCTGGACAGTAGAATGTCATGTCTGACCTGAGTGTCAAATGCTGCACTGAGGTCTAACAGAATTAATGGTTTGTCCAGAGTCTGCTGCCATAAGCAAATCATTGGTTACCCGTAGCAGAGCAGTTTCACAGCTGTGCCGCGGCCTGAAACAGACTGAAAGGGTCCATCAAATTATTAGAGGTTAGGTAATTGGTGAGTTGGGAGGCTACAACACGCTCAAGAACTTTTGACAGAAAAGAAAAGTGGGAAATAGGCCGGAAAATTGTTAAGATTGTCAGCATCAAGACCAGACATTTTTAACATTGGAGTTACAGAAGCGATTTTAAAAGTGAGTAGCACAGAGCCAGTGTCAAGGGATGAGTTTATTATTGTTGTAACAGTCGGGATTATGGCATGAAGGCAGGATTTAAGTAGTCAGGTGGGGATGGGGTCCAGTACACAAGTAGTCGGCCTCATCTTACAAAGCAGGTTATTAACAAAAGAAGGTGTGACTGGTGAGAACTTAGAGAAGCAGCTGGATGGAGTGGGAAAACGGGGAGAGATATAAACAGATGATGTATTTATGTTAGTTGTATTATTTAGATCTTTAATTTTGTTACGGAAAAAGTTGAGGAATTTCTTACAGACTTCAGTAGAAGAGGTAGTTGGGCCAGATGCGGGTTTGAGTAGTTTATTAACTACAGAGAACAAAACGCTTGGGTTATCGTGGCCACTTTCTATTATTCTGCCATAATGGGTGTTCTTGGCAGCAGTTAGTGCTTCTCTGTAAGCTCTTTGGTGGTCAGAGAAAGCCTGGATGTGCACCGTGAGGCCAGTCTTACGTGACATTCTCTCAAGGCATCGGCCAGCTGTTTTCATAGATTGCAATTTTGAATTATACCAAGGAGCTGAACATTTAAGCGAAACCTCCTTATGTTTTAAAGGTGCTGTTTTATCTAATGCTGAAAGAAGGGCTGAGTTATAGTGGACAACAAGACTATCTAGTGTTCATGGAATAGGTGCAGACAGTAAAAGATCAGAAATGGATCCAGAAAGAACAGAGGGACAGATATTTTTAAGGTTTCTGTAAGAAATTTGTTGTTTACAGGTAAGAGGAGGGAGATGTAATGAGACAGTGAAAAATACTGCTTTATGGTCAGAGTTGGCAACAGATAGTTCAGATGTGCAGATCAGATCCAATATATGACCACCAGTGTGGGTGGGAAAATCAACATGTTGTGTCAAGTCAAAACAGTCCAGTAAGGATAGGAATTCATTTCTCTGTTTAGATCTGGGGATGTCAATATGGATGTTGAAATCACCAAGAAGGATGACTCTCTGGGAAAAGGAACTTAAGTGGGTTAATAGTTCAGTGAGATCAGATAAGAAGGATGCATTGTATTTTGGAGGACGACAATGAACAATGAGTGAGACAGGAGCTGATTCTTTTATTAGTTTAAGAGGCAAACACTTGAAAAACAATGAACAATCAATTGGAATTCTTTTGATGCTTAAATCCACTCTGACAATTACTGCAAGTCTTCTGCCTTGTCTTGAGCCACGAGGCATCGCCTACGTGAGAGATGTAAATTTATTCAGTTTTTGCCAAGTCTCTGTTAAACACAGCATATCAAGTTTAGTGTCAATGATGAATTCTGACAGCACCAATGCTTTGCCATTAAAAGATCTCGAATTAAACAATGCAATATTAGTTAATGAGGCTTCTTTTTGCACAGAGCCGTGGCCGGAATTTATTTTCACATACTGTAAATTTGGCACACTGACACTACTATTTCCAGGGCCATGAGAAGGACGGCATATTCCTGAACAAATGCTGCCAGTGATCTTTTCATTCGCAAAGATCGCCTAGGTGGTGACCTGACCTGCGATGGACATATTTCAGGCGCCGCAAAATACCGTTGTCTTTTAGGATATTCCAGTCAGACCATTTTCTCTGGACAAACTGTTTAATAGGAAGGAGTTTGTCATGAGAGTTTTTAGCATGATACTGAGAAATACTTATCTGATAGCAGTGGAGAAGCAGCACAACACAGCGGAGCCGGTGAGACGGTTGGGTGCGGTGGAGCAGGTGAGCGGCGATAGCAAAGCAGCAGAAAGCATAGCAGGAGGAGGTAGCAGAATTTGGAGGTTCCAACATACAGCAGCAAACAAGTAACGCTGGGTATTACAAGTGTGATCATCCTGGAGCCACAAGCTGGGTGGGTATGAATATCAGATCAGATCTTAGTCATAAAGCACAATAAAATGAATCGAGAGCACACCAGCAAAGCAACTATAATCAAGGAGACAGATCATCCCAGTCTCCTAGATCGCCAGATACAAAGAAATGTTCGCACGTCTCGTCCCGAAATCCACTGATTCAGTTGCTCTGGGTCAAAGTAAAGTCCATAAAATCTGTAAAAATTAAACCAAATCCATACAATTCGAGTCAGCTGCAACCACGAACTATATGTACAATCTATATATATAAAGGAGAGTTGGGATCCGTGTGGCTGTGTTTGTGTGTTTGTGGAGGGATGGAGAGTTAAGGCGGGTGTTGGAGTCACGTGATCATCTCCCCTCCCATTCACCTCATTTCATTCACTTCATTTCGCTCCGAGCTGAGCTCCACAGTTGACGTGGTCTTGCCGTCCTTTCTCCTTTACTGATTTACTGTTTAGCAGACACGGTGCTTACTGAATAGTATTTTTTCCTTTAGTGTTTCTACTTAGTGTTTCTTAGTGTTTAGTAGACGCGGTGTGCCGGTGTTCCCAGCGGTGTTGCGGTTTAGTGTTACTTTCTACTTCGTTTTTGTACTTCAGTGCTTAATAATAAATAATAATAATTCATTACATTTATATAGCGCTTTTCTCAGTATTCCAAGTGCTAAAATAGTGAGTGATACTTAGCTGGTAGCAGTGTAGAAGCAGCACAGCACAACACAGCCGGTAGGACAGGCAGGTGTGGTAGCGTAGGTGAGTGGCGATAGCAAGCAGCAGAAAGCACAGCAGGAGGAGGTAGCAGGATTTGGATGTTCCAATACACAGCCATAAACAGTAACGCTTGGTAATTTCAGGCGTGATCGCCCCGGAGCCATAAGCCATAATCCAGGTTAGTATGAACATCAGATCAGTTCCCAGTCATAGAGTACTGTAAGATGAAACGGGAGCAGATCAGCATAGTGAATATAATCACGGAGACAGATCATCCCGAGGTGCTAGATCACCAGGTACAAAGAAATGTTCGTAGGTCTCATCCCGTGATCCACAGACTCAGCTGTTCCCAGTAAAGTGGAGTCCATAAAATCTGTAAATATTAAGCCAAATTCATGCAATTCGAGTCAGCTGTGTCCACAAACTATACGTACAATAAACGAAATAAAACAAGCGTAAGAAAGTGCAGAATTAAGGCGAATTTTGCGAAAAGTGTTGTTAACAGGGAGGAGCGGCGACAACAAGCATGCGCCAGCGTCCCCTCACCTGTTATAATAAAGCAGTTATAATAAAGACGTTTAGTAGACTTTTACTTTATCTCATTTAGTGTTCTTCCCAGCGGTGTTGCCGTTTTTTAGTGTTAGTGTCTACTTAGTGTTTGTGTTTAGTGTTATGGAAGGAGTGATCTTACCACTGTCAGATTTTGCAATGAATGAGTTGGTAAATAATGATTATTTATCAACAGATCACAAGAGCAAATTCAACGAAATTTTAGCTGCGCATACAATTTTCCAACCTCAAAAGGTTTTGCTAATGTGGACTCCTGACATACCTATAATGCCCATTCCACAAAATGCAAAACATATTCAAATATTACCTTCTGCAGCTACTGAACGAGTGACTCACTGGGTGTCTACCTATTATGATGGTGCTGTAATTCATGTCTATGACAGTTTAAACGCTGATAAAAAATTCAAACTCACCGAAGAGCAGCTTCGTTTCCTTCATACTTTGTTTCCTTACAAACCTCCCATAGTTTATGAAGACGCACAGCAACAATTAAATCATACAGATTCTGGTGTATTCTCAATTGCATTTGCTGTGTGTATTTCTTTAGGTATTGACCCAAGTGATCAAGTTTTTACTATTTCTTCAATGCGAAATCACTTACAAATAATTTTTGTTACTTGACAATTGCTTCCATTCCCTGTCGAAAGTAGCCGACGGGCGACACCAGTTACAAGTATTCAGTGTGTTGAAAGACATGTACGAAGTACGGCCACTAACACAGTCACTCATAAAAGGGGAGATGACTCGGTGCAGGAAATGGGTATTGAAAGTACCTTGGAAGACATGCAATCAACGAGGCGATTAAACGGATCTCAAGATTGGTCTTCTAGGTTGGAAAAAAAACGCCTGGCTGCCAAAACCATATATATATATATATATATATATATATATATATATATATATATATATATATATATACATCTATATAAATAAAAATGTAAATGTTCGTTTTTTCAAAACCTTAAATCTCCGAAAGTTCTTCACCGATTGCTTTGAAATTTTGACACAACGTTGAATTCGAATAAGCGCATGTTTTTATATACATATTATATAGATGTCACACCTCTGACAGGTAAAAACATGCTTTTTTTGAAAACACAGCGCTATCTGTTGGACGTAAAAGCAACACACGCTATACAGTAATCCCTCCTCCATCGCGGGGGTTGCGTTCCAGACCCCCCCGCGAAAGGTGAAAATCCGCGAAGTAGAAACCATATGTTTATATGGTTATTTTTATATTGTCATGCTTGGGTCACATATTTGCACAGAAACACAGGAGGTTGTAGAGAGGCAGGAGCTTTATTCAAACACTGCAAACAAACATTTGTCTCTTTTTCAAAAGTTTAAACTGTGCTCGATGACAAGACAGAGATGACAGTTCCGTCTCACAATTAAAAGAATGCAAACATATCTTCCTCTTCAAAGGAGTGAGCATCAGGAGCAGAGAATGTCAGAGAGATAGAGAAAAGCAAACAAATCAATAGGGCTTTTAAGTATGCAAAGCACCATGGCACAAAGCAGTTGAAGGTGGCAGCTCACACCCCCTCCGTCAGGAGCAGAGAAAGAGAGAGAGAGACAGAGAAAAACAAACAACCAAAAATCAATACGTGCCCTTCGAGCTTTTAAGTATGCGAAGCACCGTGCAGCATGTCGCTTCACGAAGCAGCTGCACAGAAGGGAGCAAAGTGAAGATAATCTTTCAGCATTTTTTGACGAGCGTCCGTATCGTCTAGGTGTGCGAACAGCCCCCCTGCTCAATCCCCCTATGTCAGGATCAGAGAAAGTCAGCGCAAGAGAGAGAGAGAGAAAAGTAAGTTGGGTAGCTTCTCAGCCATCTGCCAATAGTGTCCCTTGTATGAAATCAACTGGGCAAACCAACTGAGGAAGCATGTACCAGAAATTAAAAGACCCATTGTCCGCAGAAATCCGCGAACCAGCAAAAAATCCGTGATATATATTTAAATATGCTTACATATAAAATCCGCGATAGAGTGAAGCCGCGAAAGGCGAAGCGCGATATAGCAAGGGATTACTGTACTAAATATTTTACGATTCTATTTCAATGTTTCGATCAAATACATTTGTAAGTACGTGAATAAAGGCAGCGACATGGCAGCATTTGGCGTGCAACCAGAAAGAAGTGATAGGAATGCGGTCACACATATTGATGAAATCGCACAGTATCAGGCTGGAAGATACATAAGCAGCAGTGACGCTGTATGGCGAATTCTTTCATTTCCCATACATGAACGAAGTCCAGCTGTTGTTCACTTAGCAGTACATCTAGAAAATGGACAACGCGTTTATTTCACAGCTGCAAATGTGCAACACATAGCCCTGAATCCACCGGCTACAACGTTAACTGTTTCTTTACGTTATGTCAAAATGACGTGTTTGCGAAAACACTGCTGTATTTGGAAGTGCCTACGTATTACACATGGAATGCAAGTAGAAAATCATTTGAACAACGCAAACGAGGAGAGCGAGTCAACGGACAAGCTGGCATATTCAAAGAAACTACGATAGGCATACTGTACACCGTGCATGGCTGAAGATATTTTCTGTCGAATACGCAAGTAAAATTCAAATATAAACATGGATTTCACAGCAGAAATCTACAACAAAGCATTGATAATGATTGAAGATTTGTGCTTAGAAATCGCGAACAAAGTTCTCAATCAATTGGGAATGCCATCACCGAATCGATATGCTGCTGCTTCTTTCGATGTAGAATTGTGTTGTGAACAAAATTACAACACGGGTGATCTTTTGTCATATGTGCAATCAAATATTACTAAGCTAACACTTCAGCAAAAAGGCATTTACGATCAAATAATGCAAACTGTCAATAACGGGGTTGGAGAAATCTGGAAATTGGGAATGGAAAGGTGCCGGTTGATCTGACCTCAGGGCGAATTTCATTGCCTCATAACTTCTGCAATTTAGTGACGTCAAAACAAGAATTGGTTTCAAAAAGTATTTCCCAATATTCAAACCAATTATAAGAATCATGGTTAGCTGAGTGAATGAGCTCTTCTTGCGGCCAAAAACAAAGACGTCTACGATCTTAACAATATTATTTAGTCTAACATTCTGCACAGACAATGGAACAACAAAAAGTATTGTATACCAACAAGCATTGTGAAATTAAGCATATTAGAAATGTGCGTTTTCTCTTTTCTTTCTTTTCCATTTAACCAGACTAAGCCACAGCCATGTATGGCCAGGTACAGCTATATATCTATACTAATAAAATGCAAAGCCCTCACTGACTGACTGACTGACTCACTCACTGACTCACTCATCACTAATTCTCCAACTTCCCGTGTAGGTAGAAGGCTGAAATTTGGCAGGCTCATTCCTTACAGCTTACTTACAAAAGTTAGGCAGGTTTCATTTCGAAATTCAAAGCGTAATGGTCATAACTGGAACATATTTTTTGTCCATACATTGTAATGGAGGAGGCGGAGTCAAGTATCGCGTCATCACGCCTCCTACGTAATCACGTGAACTAAAAACAAGGAAGACATTTACAGCACGAGTAACACGCGGGAACGAAGGTAAATGACGTTAATTTTTGACTGTCTTTTAATACTGTGTAAGCATACATATTAACACATGTGCAATTAAACGTGTGCATTTACGGGGTGATTTCTCAGGCTTAAAAGCTCACCTTTTATCAAACACGGGAAGAAAGGTAACTGACGTTGTTCACTGTCTTTTAATACTGTGTAACCATACATATTAACACATGTCCAATTAAACGTGTGCATTTACGGGGTGATTTCTCAGGCTTAAAAGCTCGCCTTTTACTAAAAAGGTAAATGCAAAACTATTTTCAATCAGTTTATTGAAACGCTCCCGTTAAGGATTGCAATAACATATTCGCGAGATAAAAGAACGAAGTAGGGGGAAATGGAGGAACAGCCGCAAACAGCGAAGAGCAAAAAATTAATTAAACAATTGAGAACGGAGCGAGTTAAGCATACAAGCATGTTCATAAGGGAAACAAAGCACGGTGTAAAACGTAAGTTTAAATTAAGTTTATAGAAACGCTCCCGCTGCGGATTGCAATAACATATTCGCGAGATAAAAGTTTAATGAGAAGACACGAGGTATAAACGAACCACACGCCGTGGCGCAACGTTAGGGGCAACAGTTTCAACCATTCTATGATCTGCTTCTCGCAACTGAAAGACGGCACATGGCGGATGTTAGCCTACTTGCTGACTGCAACGTTAAGGGCTTCAACTATGGCGCTGACGCCACATCTCAGTGCCAACACTTTGCACACTGTACTTAAAAGACACGCCCTCCTCACTGGACAGTTAAAAACACCAATCAAACTAACGATGACATCAAGTATTACCCAATCAAAAGTAGGAAAGGAGGCATCTTCATAAAATGCGTGTGGGATGATTTCCATGAGACGCTGCTTTAAAAAAAAAATGATAAAAAAAATACGGGATAAATCCCGTCCAGTATTGATTCAAAACGGGACGCGCAATTTCATTCTCAAATGCGGCACGATTCCTTATTTTAAAGGACGGGTGGCAACCCTACAGTGCCAGGTAACCACCCATACAATCAGATTGTGATTCAGACTAGGAATGCAATGAATGTAATTACACCGATCTACATACAAGGCGAAAGTCTTGCAACATTCAAAGATGATGGTTTGGGATAATTAGTACTTATTAAGTACACCATGGAACATAAAAGAGCTTATGAAGCCTTGAACCGAAAAAAGCAAGATCTCAGAGATCGTACAAAAAAAAAACGAGGTAATGTCGTTTTACTCGCTGTAGATTTTAGTCAAACATTACCAGTTATTCCACAAGGTGGACCAGCAGATGAACTCAACGCGTGTTTAAAATCCATGCTTCTCCCACGGTCGGTTATATGTCGCGTGTTCTCGGGTAGGTACACCAAAAAATTTATACATTTAAGCATGTAATGGGCAAACAAAAAATGAGGTATACCCGAAGGCACTGCAGTAGTACTCAATGTAACTTTACTTCTTAAATGTTAATGTTTTACTGTTTAATAATTTATACGCTTCTTATAT
The DNA here is from genome assembly GCF_900747795.2 of Erpetoichthys calabaricus. Lineage (NCBI taxonomy): Eukaryota > Metazoa > Chordata > Cladistia > Polypteriformes > Polypteridae > Erpetoichthys > Erpetoichthys calabaricus. Next base: position 318,044,226 of record NC_041397.2, read on the forward strand.
ATTGTTCAAATTCTTTTATCAAAATACCAGTGACAGCGCAATGCACGATAACATGGAGTGAATACACCATACACATCTGCCCACGGCCGCCCTGGTGTGCGCAGATAGGAGTTGATTCTAAAATAAAATAAACATAAAAAGAGTAATACAATCATCACCCATAAAGCGGATAGCAGACGTGACGTATTATATGTGGACCAGATTTCAAGTCAATAGGTGAAACGGTTTCCAAGCTACAGGTGATTTAAAATCCTGGACAGACCAACGAAAAGCCACGGTAGCAAATTATAGAAGAAGATTTTACTGTTTAATAATTTATATTTATATGAAATGTGCTTCTTATATATTACTTCATATTCTCATATGATAATGATGTTAATGTTGTGTATATTGATTTCTATGTTATTGTAAGTGCATCTATGTGTGTATATGTATGTATGTATGTATGTATGTGTATATATATTTTTTATATATATATATATATATATATATATATATATATATAAAAAATATATATATAAAAAATATATGTGTATATGTATATATAATATATCTGTATATGTGTGTATATGTGTGTGTATATGTGTATATGTATATATATATGACAGCAACACTCATAACAATGACAACACAATTACATTGACAATCATGTTACGTTATTTTTAAAATGTTTCCTTTACTTTTTCATAACCTCTTTAACACACTACTTCTCCGCTGCGAAGCGCGGGTATTTTGCTAATATAATATATATATATATATATATATATATATATATATATATATATATATATATATATATATATATACATATATATATATATATATATATATATATATATATATACACAGACATATATACATACACATATACATCTATACTATTAAAAGGCAAAGCCCTCACTGACTCACTCATCACTAACTCTCCAACTTCCCGTGTAGGTAGAAGGCTGAAATTTGGCAGGCTCATTCCTTACAGCTTTAAGGAGGTTGAATTTTGAAATTCTACACGTAATGGTCATAACGGTCGACAACATCTGCCATATTAAACTTTCTTATTTATGGCCCCATCTTCACGAAATTTGGTAGGTGGCTTCCGAAACGCTAACCGAAACTGATGTACTTACTTATTTTGGTGGTATGTCTTTGTTATTTAATGGGCCCATCTTCAAGAAATTTGGTACGCGGGTTCCCAACGCTAACTGAATCCTAATTACATACATATATACGTCCATAGCCTGCAGCTTGGTCCGCACTCTGAATCCTCCAGGCACTCCTGAGCATAATCTAATTTTGAAGGTTGGGGCACCAAAAATGTTACTGAGAAACTTACAGCCACCGAAACTTTGTAATGGCACGAGACTTCAGGTCACATGCTTGCAAAAGAACCTAATTGAGGCAACTATTTTTACTGGTGGTGGCTCAGGGGAGAGAGTTTTTATTCCTCGTATCCCCGTTATACCCTCTGATCTCCCATTTCAATTCAAACACCTCCAATTTCCAGTAAGGCTCTGCTTCACAATGCCAATTAATAAGTTTCAGGGACAGACCCTACAAAAGGTTGGCATTGATTTGAGGCAAGATTGCTTTTCACATGGCCAACTATACGTTGCATGCTCAAGAGTAAGCTCAGCGCACAGCTTGGTCATATTACAACCGGAGGGGCGAACTGACAACGTGGTATACAAAGAGATCCTTAACAAATAATTATTTTACATTTTCCCTCAGTTTATTATTTAAAATTGTAAAGCAGTATTTTTTTATTTTGCTAGTATATATATATATATATATATATATATATATATATATATATATATATATATATATATACACACACACACACAGACCATTAACTCTTTCAGGGCTGATGTCGACTTTTGTCAAAAGGAGGAGTTGACGATGCTAATCAACTGTAAACTGTGACAAAACCACCCGTTATGTTTTAGTTGGACTCTTGTTGCTAGAAGGAAAGTTAGATTCATTGGTATGACCGAGATTTCCTGCACTCGCATGAGTAGCAAGGCGCAAATAGCAGCAGAAATGGCACTGACATCTGGCGAGAGATCAAAGCAAATGTGTAAAGCAAAATACTCCGTGGACAACGTTTTGCCTATTATCTCTGAACTGGACTATGACTTGTCGGACTCAGATTTTGATACAAGTGATTGAAAACGAATGTGAGGTTCCAGCTTCAGCTGATTGGTCCCCAGCTAATCGTTGTACTGACATTGTTCGCCAGGGAGGAATGCCACTTAATAATGATAAGAGGTAGAAACCAGATTGTAGTGCACTGTGACATTGTCCCAGCCACGCAAAGACAGCCTGATGCATTCTTGGCAAACTGGCAGCCACAGCATGCAGCAACAGATGTTTTATGTTGATTTCTGTGTTTTTTGGAAAAAATATTCAGCCCTCAAAGAGTTAAGTTTCCTCTGTCTGATTATTGGATTATTCACTATAATAACCACTGACACATTAATATTGATTAATATTTCATTTTTATTTATTTTTTAACCAAAGGGAATGTATAGAGTTACAACATCTTTTTTTCTGCATATAATATTCAGCACAAGCAAACACATGACTTACTTATTTCTGATTTCTGAGTAAACATATCATCATACCCAAACCTTCTTGTTGGGGTATTGCAGCTTTATTCATTACAGCACTTGCCACGTGACTCATGACATCATTGGCAATGCTTTTCACATGCAGACTTGACATGAGGTTTAGCAATTTCTAGCCCTCGCCAAAACAGAGGTACTGCTTTTCTGAAGATAGCTTTAAAACTCCCACCAATACCGCCACCGTACTGGACAGGGAGACCATGAAACCCTGATAGCCCATTGCCAGCTTGTGTCTTGTAATAAGTTGCGTAGGTGCGTGAATCTCTGTAGGTTTTTGTTACAAGCATGTTTAAAATTTGATATATCTTGCTGGACGAAAATGCAGCTTGGCTATTACCTTACCGTAATGGAACGGAACTGGTTTATTCTGGTCTTTCTTTATTTAAATTCTTATAGTATTGAAGCTTTGCACGGCGAGGGTTATGTAGTGTGGCTTTTCAAAAAGTATGGTGACATTTGCACTGTCTTCACCTTTTATGTTTACACATCTCAGTAGTTGGCGCATGCGCATCTCCTACAAGTTGTGGTTTGATGATATCTGTATACGCGAACTTGGTGGAAAAACCACCTGTGATATCAGCCGGGTGAAGTGCCTTATTAGACGGCGTCTCTGGACAGCTCCCTGGCATGATCATCTATTTTCAAAGTGCATGGAGTAGATTTTCTTTGCCCGGCCCTACCATAGACTGTTTTCCAAACACTCAGAGCATTTTATGGAGTCACATCTACAGGTCTTGTTTTAATCGTGGTGTGAAAACTGTGGTTATAATTCTGCAGAAAGTCTGACAGGACATCTATATACAATACAATACAATACAGTTTATTTTTGTATCGCCCAAAATCACACAAGAAGTGCCGCAATGGGCTTTAACAGGCCCTGCCTCTTGACAGCCCCCCAGCCTTGACTCTCTAAGAAGACAAAGAAAAACTCCCAAAAAAACCCTTGTAGGGAAAAAATGGAAGAAACCTCAGGAAAGGCAGTTCAAAGAGAGACCCCTTTCCTGGTAGGTTGGGTGTGTAGTGGGTGTCAAAAAGAAGGGTGTCAATACAAAACAATACAAAACAATACACAGAACAGAACAAATCCTCTATACAGTATAAAAATAAACATTTTACAAGTACGGAGCAGAATTTAACAGTAGATGATATCACATAATATGATTTAGATTTGTTTATATACCAAACAGTATTTGCATATGTAAAATATTTCCACATTTTGGACTTTAAGGTCCTATTGAACCGTTCTATTATGCTGGCCTTTACATCACTGTTCGTGACAAAATGTACAATATTGTTCTGTTTTAGTAGTTTTTGTACCAATGTGTTATGAAATTCTTTACCTTGGTCTGTCTGTAGTTTCTTAGGAACTCGACCCTGTCTAAAGATCAAACTAAAACCCCGAGAAACTTCATTCCCTGTCTTGGCCTTTAATGGCACAGCACAAGCATATTTTGAGAGCACATCGATACATGGGAGGATATATTTAAATCCATTATTCAATTCTGAGTAATATTCCAGTCAGTCATTTACCAACCCGCTATATCCTAACACATGGTCACGGGGGTCTGCTGGTGCCAATCCCAGCCAACACAGGGCACAAGGCAGGAACAAATCTCAGGCAGGGCGCCAGCCCACCGCAGAGAGTAATAAGACATCTCTATAATAAGACATCTCTACCAAATCTGCTTGCCACTGGTCATCGACCGTTGAAACAATTGTTCTGCTTCTCTTGAACCTCAGTTGTGCTGGTTTGTGCACACTGTAAGTGTGTTGTCCACTCATCCATTCCAACACGTTTTTTCACTTGACATTTTCCCCACGACTTAATACATTTCTCATGAAGCTGTTAATACCACCAAAACTGCCCGGCTCCTTGGGTGTGTAATAGATTCTCTCTAAAACCTTCTTGTACATCCTCTCTCTGGGTCTGTCACTCACGCTCTCTGTACACACTTAGGTGTAGAATGCCTGCTCCCCTCCATTGCTGACTTACCTTTGCCTCCTTACAGGTCCCCCAATGTCACCTTATGTCGGCTTACAAAGCTGACCAGCCCTTTTCGGACCTCTTATAAGATTAGTGGACCAATTCCATTCAGACGACTGACAAAATGCCAGATGCCTGTCAAACCACAACACCACAGGTATAGATGGGAGGGTGGAACTTCCGTTAATCAGACGGAATCAGGCAGTTACCAGAAATGCCAGGGTGGCGGGTAACTGGAACATACACCTGTCAAAATATTTTTGATAAGATAATGGTGATGTTTTATACTACTGAGGCATTCTGTTTTGGTGGATGATATATTGCTACGAATAGAGCAATTTAGCTTTAATTAATTTTTGCAATCAGATATTCAAAAGCAGAGACATTACCCTAATTGACTTCTCTACAACTTGAACAGTTTAAAGTTAGCTAACAAACACACACACTTTTTTCCCCAACATGGATAAACTGTAAAAAATAAGTTTGGTTTCACCTGAAACTGGGATTAAATTGGCTTTAGCAAAGTATTTACAAAGAGTAAAATGTCAATTTTCTTATCAGTAATAAAGTAGGGTTGGGTGATATTCAGTTTTCAAAATTGAGGATAAATCTTTTTAAAATACCGTGAAAACAATATTATTATTTATACTTTGAAAAAGTGTCACATTCAAATTAACTGCATTTTATAATTTTGCCATATGTATGCTGTGTCAGTTGCTGCAGCCTGTTACAAATGCTACAAAACTGGAAAAATCTAACAATTCATAAAATTCAACTTTCCATTAATAAATCAAAAGGCATTATTTTGTAATAAAGTGTGGTCATTCGTTTATGAACATACAAATATCAGACATCTCACCAGACACTTCATCAAAACTTGAAATTTTAATTAAAGCATAATAAGAACACTTAAATAACAGAAGACATACAACCTCAACAGGAATCCTACTGTCACATTAGAAACATAAAAATACAAGTCTGGCCTTCACGCTGTAGCTTTTAAAACTGGATGACAGCTCAAGTAGATAACGATTGTCTGACCAACATGTCTGAAGATTCATTCACCAGACGATGCATTCTTAGCCAAGAAAACAAGCCTGTTGACTTTCTGTGGTTTCTGATGGGAACGCTGAGGATTAATAATTCGCCCTGAAGACCCGTTCAGATGCTACGCTAGTTGCACAAGTGCACATTTACTTTCATGCTAATTTGGCCATCGGACGAATCATCTTTCGTTGTATCGTCATCAATAAGAGGGTCCTCTTTGCCGTAAATGACAGCTTCTTCTGCATAGTTTCTCATTTCGGCTGCAATCCTTTACTCTCATGTTAGTGATGCCCATGGGTTCCTTTACTCTTCCTAGCAGATTGCCAAGAGATTTTTTTTTTTTTTTTTTGCTGGTGATGCTGGTTCATGTTTGTCTTCATTTCCGACTCTGATCAACACGGTCTGCAGTGACATAGAAGTCAACTTCTGCCGAGTTTTATGCAGAGTCCCTAGAAGTTTGTTGTTGGTAGTGCGGATTCAAAAAGGTAGCAATGCCCATCATTTCCTCTGTTGCATCGTAGTTGTACATTGCATTAAGTTTGTTGAGGACACAAGCTTTAATATCTTGGGTTAATTCGGTCTCCCCCTCTTTTACAACAAGAATGTCATCTTTAAGAAGCTTTGGGTACTAACAAAGAAACTGTTACACAGTCTTCTCCTGATCAAACATCTGTCAGTTCAGCAATGGGCTTGAAGGCAGCAATCATCGAGTCGAATATCTTAACGCCATGTGAGAGCAGGTGCCCCCCATCATCACCTGAAACACGCTTGATGGCTGTTGCCTGCTCCAGAATGTGCCCCCGCATCTTTTGTTTCAAGTCCAAGTGAGTAGCACAATCCTATGAAGAAGGAGACACACAGTGTCTAGATTAATATTGGAATTTACTTTAAGAGTAGGACAGGTTATGTAGCAATCACGATTTTACCCTCTTAAAAAATACACCACCAATTCAGCCATCAGATTGTGGAAATATTTTATCCCATGTACTAGCAAAATACCCGCGCTTCGCAGCGGCGAAGTACTGCTTTAAAATTTTAAATAATCAACTGAGGGAACATGTACCAATAATTATTTGTTAAGGATCTCTTTGTATACCACGTTGTCAGTTCGGCCCTCCGGTTGTAATATGACCAGGCTGTGTGCTGAGCTTACTCTTGAGCATGCAACGTATAGTTGGCCATGTGTAAAGCAATCTTGCCTCAAATCAATGCCAACCTTTTGTAGGGTCTGTCCCTGAGACTTATTAATTGTCATTGCGAAGCAGAGCCTTACTGGAAATTGGAGGCGTTTGAATTGAAATGGGAGATCAGAGGGTATAACGGGGATGCAAGGAATAAAAACTCTCTCCCCTGAGCCACCGCCAGTAAAAATAGTTGCCTCAATTAGGTTCTTTTGCAAGCATGTGACCTGAAGTCTCGTGTCATTATAAAGTTTCGGTGGCTGTAAGTTTCTCAGTAACATTATTGGTGCCCCAACCTTCAAAATTAGATTATACTCAGGAGTGCCTGGAGGATTCAGAGTGTGGAACGAGCTGCAGGCTATGGACGTATATATGTATGTAAGTAGGATTCAGTTAGCGTTGGGAACTCGCGTACCAAATTTCTTGAAGATGGGCCCATTAAATAACAAAGACCGTTGGAAAGTTCAATATGGCGGCCGACAGTGGTGTCATACCACCGAAATAAGTACGTACATCGGTTTCAGTTAGCGCAGGGATGCCACCTACCAAATTTCGTGAAGATGGGGCTATAAATAAGAAAGTTTATCATGGCGGACGTTGTCGACCGTTATGACTGTTATGTGTAGAATTTTGAAATGCAACCTGCTTAACTTTTGTAAGTAAGCTGTAAGGAATGAGCCTGCCAAATTTCAACCTTCTACCTACACGGGAAGTTGGAGAGTTAGTGATGAGTGAGTCAGTGAGGGTTTTGCCTTTTATTAGTATAGATGTATATGTGTATGTATACTGTATATGTGTGTGTGTATGTATATATATATATAATTATATATATATATTTATATATATATATATATAGCTGTACCCGGCCACACGTTGCTGTGGCTCAGTCTGGTTAAATGGAAAAGAAAGAAAAGAGAAAGCGCACGTTTCTAATATGCTTAATTTCACAATGCTTGCGGGTATACAATATTTTTTGTTGTTCCATTGTCTGTGCAGAATGTTAGACTGAATAATATTGTTAAGTTTGTAGACGTCTTTGTTTTTGGTCGCAAGAAGAGCTCGTTCACTCAGCCAATAGTGATTCTTATAATTGGTTTGAATATTGGGAAATACTTTTTCAACCAATTCTTCTTTTGACGTCACTAAATTGCAGAAGTTATGAGGCAATGAAATTCGTCCTGAGGTCAGATCAACCTGCACCTTTCTGTTCCCAATTTCCAGATTTCTCCAACCCCGTTATTGACAGTTTGCATTATTTGATTGTAAATGCCTTTTTGCTGAAGCGTTAGCTTAGGAATATTTGATTGCACATACGACAAAAGATCACCCGTGTTGTAATTTTGTTCACAACGCAATTCTACATCGAACGAAGCAGCAGCAGATCGATTCGGTGATGGCATTCCCAATTGATTGAGAACTTTGTTCGTGATTTCTAAGCACAAATCTTCAATCATTATCAACGCTTAGTTGTAGATGTCTGCCGTGACATCCATGTTTATATTTGAATTTTACTTGCGTATTCGACGGAAAATATCTTCAGCCATGTGCGATTTATATTTCTCCCAAAAGATGAAGAGATGAAGGAGATGAAGTCAGAGCAGGCGGTCAATATGATTGCAAACAATGCACGAATTTGATTTGGATGTGAGGTGTTGCACGTGTCATTAATGTATACATCCCAGTGTCGGGTGTTCTCCAATAAATTCAGAACTTGACATGTACTTTGGAAAGTGGCATGTGTAACACCGTTGACAATTCTCAATTGCTGGAAAGACGTTGGACCGGGCACATTTACCAACAGCATGTGAACAAAGAAGCATTCATCTTGATTGGGATGCATGGTGTACAGTCTGCCTATCATAGTTTCTTTGAATATGCCAGGTTGTCCGTTGACTCGCTCCCCTCGTTTGCGTTGTTCAAATGATTTTCTACTCGCATTCCATGTGTAATACGTAGGCACTTCCGAATACAGCAGTGTTTTCGCAAACACATCATTTTGACATAACGTATAGAAAGCAGTTAACGTTGTAGTCGGTGGATTCAGGGCTATTTGTTGCACATTTGTAGCTGTAAAAAAAACGCGTTGTCCATTTTCTAGATGCACTGCTAAGTGAACAATAGCTGGACTTCATTCATGTATGGGAAATGAAAGAATTCGCCATACAGCTTCACTGCTGCTTATGTATCTTCCAGCCTGATACTGTGCGATTTCATCGATATGTATGACCGCATTCCTATCATTTCTTTCTGATTGCACGCCAAAAACTGCCATGTCGCTGCCTTTATTCACGTACTTACAAATGTATTTGATCGAAACTTTCAAATAGAATCGTAAAATATTTAGTATAGCGTGTGTTGCTTATACGTCCAACAGATGGCGCTGTGTTTTCAAAAAAAGCATGTTTATGCCTGTCACAGGCATGACATCTATATAATATGTATATAAAAACACGCGCGTATTTGAATGCAACATTGTGTCAAAATTTCAAAGCAATCGGTGAAGAACTTTCGGAGATTTAAGGTTTTGAACAAACAAACATTTACATTTTTATTTATATATATATATATACAGTATATATATATATATATATATATATATATATATATATATATATATATATATATATATATATATATATATATATATATATATATATATATATATATATATATATATATATATGGTTTTGGCAGCCAAGCACTATTTTTCCAACCTAGAAGACGTCTCTTGAGATCCGTTTAATCGCCTTGTTGATTGCATGTCTTCCAAGGTACTTTCAATACCCATTTCCTGCACCGAGTCATCTCCCCTTTTGACTGTGTTAGTGGCCATACTTCGTACAGGTCTTTGAACGCACTGAATACTTGCAACTGGTGTCGCCCGTTGGCTACTTTCGACAGGGAATGGAAGCAATTGTCGAGTAACAAAAATTATTTGTAAGTGATTTTGCATTGAAGAAATAGTAAAAACTTGATCACTTGGGTCAATACCTAAAGAAATACACACAACAAATGCAATTGAGAATACACCAGAATCTGTATGATTTAATTGTTGCTGTGCGTCTTCATAAACTATGGGAGGTTTGTAAGGAAACAAAGTATGAAGGAAATGAAGCTGCTCTTTGGTGAGGTTGAATTTTTTATCAGCGTTTAAACTGTCATAGACATGAATTACAGCACCATCATAAAAGGTACACACCCAGTGAGTCGCTCGTTCAGTAGCTGCAGAAGGTAATATTTGAATATGTTTTGCATTTTGTGGAATGGGAATTATAGGTATGTCAGGAGTCCACATTAGCAAAACCTTTTGAGGTTGGAAAATTGTATGCGCAGCTAAAATTTCGTTGAATTTGCTCATGTGATCTGTTAATAAATAATCATTATTTACCAACTCATTCATTGCAAAATCTGACAGTGGTAAGATCACTCCTTCCATAACACTAAACACAAACACTAAGTAGACACTAACACTAAAAAACGGCAACACTGCCGGGAAGAACACTAAATGAGATAAAGTAAAAGTCTACTAAACGTCTTTATTATAACTGCTTTATTGTAGCAGGTGAGGGGACGCTGGTGCACGCTTGTTGTTGCCGCTCCTCCCTGTTAACAATACTTTTCACAAAATTCGCCTTAATTCTGCACTTTCTTACGCTTGTTTTATGTCGTTTATTGTACGTATAGTTCGTGGATACAGCTGACTCGAATTGCATGAATTTGGATTAATATTTACAGATTTTATGGACTCCACTTTACTGGGAACAGCTGAGTCTGTGGATCACGGGACGAGACCTACGAACATTTCTTTGTACCTGGCGATCTAGCACCTCGGGATGATCTGTCTCTGTGATCATTTTCACTATGCTGATCTGCTCCCGTTTCATCTTACAGTACCCTATGACCAGGAACTGATCTGATGTTCATACTAACCTGGAGTATGGCTCCGGGGCGATCACGCCTGAAATTACCAAGCGTTACTGTTTATGGCTGTGTATTGGAACATCCAAATCCTGCTTCCTCCTCCTGCTGCTGTGCTTTCTGCTGCTTGCTGTCATCGCTCACCTACGCTACCACACCCGCCTGTCCTACCGGCTGCGTTGTGCTGTGCTGCTTCTACACTGCTATCAGCTAAGTATCACTCACTATTTTAACGCTCTGAGTACTGAGAAAAGCGCTATATAAATGTAATGAATTATTATTATTTATTATTAAACACTAAAGTACAAAAACGAAGTAGAAAGTAACACTAAACCGCAACACCGCCGGGAACACCGGCACACCGCGTCTACTAAACACTAAGAAACACTAAAGGAAAAAATACTATTCAGTAAGTACCACGACTACTAAACAGTAAATCAGTAAAGGAGAAAGGATTAACCACGTCAGCTGTGGAGCTCAGGTCGGAGCAAAATGAAGTGAATGAAATCAGATGAGTGGGAGGGGAGATGATCACGTGACTCCCCCACCTGCCTTAACTCTCCATCCCTCCATAAACATAGTCTCTCGGATCCCAACTCTCCTTTCACACACAGCATCTACTAAACACTAAGAAACACTAAGTAGAAACACTAAAGGAAAAAATACTATTCAGTAAGCACCGCGTCTACTAAACAGTATATCAGTAAAGGAGAAAGGACGGCAAGACCACGTCAGCTGCAGAGCTCAGCTCGGAGTGAAATGAAGTGAATGAAATGAGGTGAATGGGAGGGGAGATGATCACGTGACTCCAACACCCGCCTTAACTCTCCGGCCCTCCACAAACACACAAACACAGCCACACGGATCCCAACTCTCCTTTATATATATAGAAATGTCAGGAACCTTCTGTCAAAATGTCAATCAAAGATGATTGGTGACTTTTTGCCCCGCCCCTTTCCTCTGATTGGTGGATTTAAATGGTGTGTCACGCCCTCGTCGGTGGATTGGTAAATTACAGCCTGTCCCTGCCCCTGACCCTTCCTTAATCCCGCCCCTCCACTTGAATGGTGGATTTAAATGATGCGCCTGCTCTGAATCCCGCCCCTCCACCTGATTGGTCCTGCTTTGTGTCAAGAGCAGTTTGACGGATGCTGCCTCTGCCTTGTCCCCCAGTCTGTCCACACCTGTTTGTTGGCTGGCCCCCCACTTCCCTGCCCCTTCTCCCGAGGACAGGTCCAGACATGTTCCTGTTCATACCCTGCCGGCCAGATCTACCTTACAGCTGTTCCTGCCTATACTGTGCTGGAGTATGCCCCTGCCTCTATCTATCTATTATTTTAAAATATCTATCTAACCTTTGCTTTATTATTTGTAAAAGCTTACAGGTCCAGCAGTGAATCAACTTTTTTCCATTATACAGAGAATCCTCTAGCAACGGTGAATCAGGTTTCCCAATGACAGGCTCTGCGCTGACACAGCTGGGCGCTTGCTCGAAGCACACAGAAAGGAGCTGACAGGATCTGCGCATGCCCACCCCTGCTATTGCGTGGAGCGCGCTCGCCTGCACACATCTGTGTGCAAAACTTCCGAGCACCCACCCCTGCTGTGTGAGCCCCTGTGCTTGAACGAAATGCATACATCTGTGCGCACGCTCCCGCCCCCACCCTGTCCAGATGCTGCTGAGAAAGCAAGTTTTGTGCTTTTAAAGTTTTGAAGGTAAAAGATTTTAGGAATAGCGTGTAAGGCACAAGATAAATAGTTCGATATAAGTCTTTAAAAATCACACAGAGGTATACAGCAATTCCCTTTTAAATCACGTATAAAAAATCTATCCTTGGCTTTATAATTATAATTATAATTTATATAAATATCGATCTAAAACAAGCCCATTTCTATCAAATACAGCCCACATTTTATATAATCAAGTACATGTATTTTCAGCTGAGCTAAGGATTCTTTGCCACTCCATGAAAACTGGGATCATTCTTTCAGCTCCTTCAAAAACAGTTGGAGATTCCACTTCCGACACGGGTGGCCAGAAGGGCAACCTCCACTTCAGCTGTGGGTCCTGCTCAAACGTTTTGCTGATACACGTAATTGGGCAGCTGACACAAGAAACAGGTTCTTGCGGTCTTAAAACGGGACAAAGGGCACACATTTGCTAAAAGAAATCAATCTCCTTATTATAAAGTCTGCTTTCAAAAAATACCGCTCTTTTCGGTATATAAATAAGCGTTCAGACCGGTCCATTACACAGCTTGCCGTTAATACTGAAAGACAAAATGGTGCATCTTCATTATCTTCTTAGAACAATGATTTCTATTTTTTATGAATAGGACTAAATGAAATATAATTATTGTTAATACAGACTATTCTCCAGAGAGCACCGACACCCAGGATCACGGTATGGCATATTATTGATTATTATATGCGTCAAACGAGTATGTTTTAAAAAACGGATGGCTGAATCCTTATATTTTATCCTTAATATTATTATTTCCAAATTGATTCTCCAGTAACTCCCTTTTTAAAAAATGATATCTGTTTAAAACGAGGGGGGCTGGGGATTTAAAATCAAAAATGATCATAGGTTACTGTTAATTATTATGTTCAGTACCACCTCTCTGTGTGTAGGAGCGTGAGCGCACTCGTGTATGTGTATAATATATGTTGTAGCATTTTATATTTCTATCTATCTATCTATCTATCTATCTATCTATCTATCTATCTATCTATCTATCTATCTATCTATCTATCTATCTATCTATCTATCTATCTATCTATGTGTACGACGATTAATGCACAAATTCATAGGACTGAAGTAAGCAATAGTAGTTTTTTTTCTGTTACCGAAACGGGTAATCCAACCAATTAAGTTTTGTCTCGCCGTCTGAAAATTCAACCAGGGTCTCTCCTCTGAGAATATTCAGGCATGGTTTAAAAGCTCAGGCCGGGCGTGCATTAGCTCTGACATAACAAGATGTCCGTATTCTTAACTACATACAGAAGGACCCACTTGTGAAATGCGTACTTGTTCGAATCGCATTCGCACAGGAGCCGGGGATTCTCTGCACGGGGCTGCCTGTTTTTAAAAGTCTGAGATAACGAAACATTTTTGCTTTATAACTCTCATTTGTTACAGTCGGGTGGAGACAGATTGACTGAACACTGGACAGGGTCCAGGAGCTTTTATCGATGCGAGTGCTTAATAGAGATACTGCAACTGTGTTCCAAAAGTCCCAAAGTCCAGATGATTTTTAGACGTATTAAGTGTATTGTTGAATAATTGGGTAAATGATTATTATAACATGTTAATGCATTTATGAGATTATATCTTAATACACAGGGAACCTGAGACCAGGCTGTCTGTTTTTATTTACGTCTTTAGATTTTAAAAAGTTTGTACCTATACATTTTTCTGTGGTACCGATTTCTTTATCCGCTTTTTCACAAAGGTAAGGTATCTTTGCAAGATGGTCATATAAAGTGTTACTTTTGCATCGGCGCTCAAGTCACTACGTTCGAGTATGAATTTCATTTGTTTATCCAGTTCACTTTCCGTAGCGCTTAAAAGGTCGCTGGAAGCCGGGCCTTTCTTCTGCAACTGAGCAGTTTGTTTTCGAGGTACTAGGTACATCTTGTGCGTGTATTCATATTTATACTCTCAAACCTATTAAACTAGTAAAAAGTGCTTAATAGGGCTCCGAGAAACCCTCATTTCTGATTTAAAAGGGTTTTTTTTTCTTTCTTTTTAACGGTAATGTTTTTATCGCTGAGTTTTTTAACGGCGCAATGATGCTTCTTTAGCAGTGTGTTACTGGGGTATGTTTTAAGCTACTTCACCAGGCACAGAGTATCCAATATATTAACACGGTACTAGTCAGGGTCTATTGAGGATCAGGATTTCACTTTCTTTTTTAAATCTGGTACCTCCTTTTTCCATCTTGTGCATTTGTCAGTAAACCTTATTTTTGGTGGATCAGAACATTTTGCTTACACTCCACTCATTTGTAAGTTTCAGCAGTCCTTTGAAAATGTTTCTGTGACAGTAGCAAGTAGTAAATTAATCATATTGTGCAAAAATTCAGACTACTCACTTTTAAAAGCTCTGCTCTGAATTTACCATTTCAACCAATATGTCAGCTTTGGTTCCATCTCACCACTGCTATGGGGCCTTCCTCTTTGTAGATTTAGGTTGTATGGTTTATTTGTAAACACTCTGTGTCACTTCAAGGTAAATTAGATTTCCTTTGTTATACAGCTGTCCTGCGGTGGGTTGGTACCCTGCCCAGGATTGGTTCCTGCCTTGCGCCTTGTGTTGGCTGGGATTGGCTCCAGCAGACCCCCGTGACCCTGTGTTCGGATTCAGCGGGTTGGAAAATGGATGGATGGATGGATGGATGGTTATACAGCTGTCCATCAGTGTTCCATTTTTGTTTTAAATTGTATTTAGTCTCTCTTTATTTACTAAACATTTTATATAGTGAATAGAAAACAGTTATCTTGTTCAGGCTTTAATTTAAATCAGCATTTTCATCAACATACTATAACCACTTTGGTACTCAGGGTGCTTTGTATAATACAAAGTTTTAGAAATTCTGTTAATGCCTGGTAATAGCCTTCCATTTTACATCAGTTATGAACCCCTGAAAATAAGAATGGTTATAGTATGTTATATGAGCATATACACTACAGGGCTTATGATTAGGTTTATTTTGGACACGTTAGGCCCCACCATCCTCGACGGTGAAAGAAAAATGTCAATGGTTAAAAAATCAAATGGTACTTTATTGGTAATTTTCAAAAACAATATTAAAATTCAGGGATGCTTTACCAACCACTTCAAAACATAATATTACAACTAAACAGCACGATTAAAAGCAGACAAAAACATGTTATATTACATGTACATTCAGTTCAGACACTTCATCTGATTTTTCCATGTCATATACCCCGTAAAGCCCTAAAGGTACATCAGACATATCAGGTACAGAACAATGGCATTTAGAGAAAGCCTCGGCTATTTCACATATTTCTGAGCAAGAGTCATCGTCCATGTTATGAAAGGCTTGTACAATAGCCTCGCTAATAGAATGTTTATTTTTCAGGTCGTCGACAGCATTTTGTACAAATGCATGAATCTTGTGAAAAGGCAGAAAGATGTTGAAGCAACCCAGAGTCTCTATGACCAGACTCCTGAGCCATGGTTTACGGAAAACAGATAGCCACTTCTGAGTACCAGTTTTAGCCGGTTAACCCGATAAACAGAGTCAGGATCAAACAGACATGTAAGCTGTTGTTACTCTCACTGCACCTTCTTCTTCTTCTTCTTTCAGCTGCTCCCGTTAGGGGTTGCCAGAGTGGATCATCTTTTTTCATATTACTCTCACTGCACCACTCGGAGTATTCATATCACTGTATCTGAGTGGGGAATCACAGCTGTACAGCAGCTGATCGGAAAGAGTATTATCAGTATAGAGCATCAAGCACACGCTGCCGTAGCCATGCACACTGTCTATTTGAACTGTTCTCATACGGCAAATGCTTCAGAGTCTTTCCTGTATGGATCTTGCGGTTCAGAAACCATTTCATCCCAAGAACTATAAACACACTCAATCAATCCATCAAGTGCTCCTTGTAGAACTGTTTGTACCTATAATTACAATTACCTCATTGTAAACTTGCGATACAGTTATAATATTACACAACCTGAGCCACTTTATAATGCGTGTATTTACATATGATGATGATATCATTATTAAGATGAAATGCAGCAAAATAAGTTTATTATATTATACAGATAAAACTTTAACTTCATTTAAATAATCTATATTGTTAAATATTAAACATGTGAGGTCACGGTGCCGCAGCACTATTGAGGAGCTGGCCCCCGTTCACGGATTGTTCCTACCTCGCGCTGTATTCTTTCTGGGGCTGGCGTGACAAGGGAAGGATAGATGGATGGAATAATTAAACATGTACTACGAAGATATTACAATGTTCCTTAAAAGTTTTTAAGAATCTGCGTTCTAAGGTTACAGATGGCTTAACGTCTATTACAGAGCTGATTGTGTGGCGATTGGTTACTTGGAGAAAGAAAAGGAAGGACAGGAATTGGAGGTTAGTACATTTGAAAGAGACAGTACTGCTGCAATAAATTATTTCATCGAAAGTCGCACACGGCGCAGCAAGCATCTTGCGTGAGGCATGAACAATCACTGGATGAGGCGCCAGCTCGTCACTATCACTGCGCCACCATGCTTTAATTCTTATCATCATGGAAATGATATCAAGTATACATCTCGGTATTTTAATTATTCAGAGAGCTGTAATATCACGAATGTAATGGATTCTGTGTCCTGTCGGAGGAAGAGAAAGCCAGTTTATGAAGCATGTAGTGATTCAGACACACAGAGCACATAGAACATCAAACAGAAAAATAAGCATTTAAGGTGTCAATTTAGTTACAATGGGATTTGAGAAACTAGAAAATTAAACGATTTTAAGATGATTTTTATGATGTTCTACTTTAATGGCAAAATAAACTACATGATTAAAGTGGAAATTTCGACATTAAAGTTGACACTGTGTGCCTGTTTTTTTTTCTCTGTATCCTAATAAGCTTCCATATGACACTCAGATGGTGGGCTACGACTTGCCTTTTCACGGTGATTTTGATATCTGACAACTTCTTTCTTCTTTCATGCACTGTGCAACTTTGTGAACTTGAGCTTTCGAGTTTCTCCGACAATCTATGTCACTCGATCAACTTTCTTTTGTTGATTATACCACTGTTTAAACCAACAAATAGTACGTTTTTCTTTGCCAAGTAAAAACATAAAATGATGTAATTGAACAAAATGTATGTAAGTACAGAAAATAGGACAGAATGATCAAACTTGTTTGTGTTTTGCGTACGTGACAAAAAGCATATATACTTTCTGGAAGTTTTCTTTCAATGATGTGTGTGACAAGAAAATATACCTTTAGGGTAAAGACTTTACCAATTGGAATAATACAAAATGAGTCAGGACGCTATTTTTATTGCTTACGTGGTCAACGATCAGGAGACTAGAAAGGTATAAAAGAGCAAGGATATCTGCGCTCGAGGCAGATGAAGTGCGGTGTCCTAGGACTGTATTTCTCTGTCATTTTACCCTTGTCTGGTATGTATCAATAAAAGGTTTTTACTAATTTTAATTTTCTTCTCTGTCTTCAGTCACAAAAAGTGTCCACAGTTTTTTGGCGCCCGGACGTGGGGCAAGAGACGGCCGGTCGACTCCTCCAGCGAGACCATTTCAGTGATCCGTCTTACCAGCGGACTGCCGTCAACTTGAGCTCCGGCAGCAGAGCATGCAGCTCCGGCAAAAGTTAGGACTGCCCTGTCCTGAAAGAGTTCTTGCGTGAGGAACCCCTGGTCTCCTCTTTGCTACATCCACGGTGACTGAACGGATTTCCAGACAGAGCTTGCACACTTCCAGGCTGGGGTAAGCACCGGGGAATTTCCGAACATTTTTTTATTTTCTAAATTACGGGAGGGCGAGTTTCCTGTTGACCGTCTAGTCATACTCATATCTCAACGGGTTGCTTAAGGTGATGGAGACTTGACCCAAGCAGTTTGACGCATACGAAAGGTCTGACGAAAGGATACTGGCCTCACCCATATCCTAGACTCGGCTGGACGTATTGATGTAGTATTCTGCTGAACCGAATCGGACACGAAGTCACCTGAGCTGGAATCCGGGGATGTGAGCGGACAGGCTAACGGGACGAGTAACGGGGTGGTATATATATATATATATGGAAACAAAAACAGAAAAAGAGCACAGATTGCAGGTTTGCTATTAGGACGGAATAAATAAATCTACATACTAATAGGAATACCGTGTTCTCTTGGGAACTGGGACAGGACCGATAGTTGGGTGTCTCCCCTTGGGACTAAAGAAGGGAACAGTAAGGGAATAGTGGGTGGCACACTTAATACCTCGCTGATTCATACGTACAAGGGATTAGACGAATCAGTATATAGTCTATCTATCTATCTATCTATCTATAGTTGGAAAATTAAATACAGGACCCGGGAAGAGCAAGGGGACATAATGGGAACTTATAACAGTAAGCCTGTTAATCGCCGCACAGGGGGATCAAAATCATTAATGCTGGAAGAATTATTTTCGGAGGATCAACAGACGCCCCGTAAAAATGGGTCTCCTAGGAAATTTATAGAAAAGAAGACAGGTTTAGATTTCAAGAAGGCATGTAGGAAATGGAATAGACAGAGTGGTGGGCGTTGGCCGATAGAGGGGACAGGAGATGCAAGTGAAATACAGGAAGCTAGGAAGATCCTGTGTAGGAATAAGCAGGGTTGTTATAATAGTGGACCGTATCGAATGGATATGTTCGATAGATGGGAATTAGTAATAAAAGACAGAAATTTAGAAGCAGTACAGAAACAGAATGAATTGTTGCGGGCAAATGAGGGAAAGGCTAAAAAGGAGAAAGAGGAATTACTAATTACATTACAGAAAGTTCAGACAGGCACTGAACCACAGGCAGACGGGAGGAAAAGGAAGAATAATCCAAATAAAGACCCCCTTTATCCTATTATTTTTTCCTCTCCTCAGTACCAACCTCAGGCACCTCCATTATCCCCTCCTCTATCCCCCATTCCGACTGCCCCCCTACACTAAGTTTCCCCCGATGATCCCCCAGGCACAGATCACTATGACCCCTCTACCCATCGTGATGACCCACCCCGTACTAGACAAACCCCCGTCTCCAAATGCACTCGAAGTCAAACCTCCACTCACAAACCAGCTCCAACTTTTTTCTCTCCAAATCCTTCACCTTTACTTACTTGCCCTTTAATAGAAGTTCCCAATCCCCATTATAACCCTGCCCATCCAGCCGGACCCCAAAATCCCACAACAGTTATGATAAATCGGAACTGGGACATCCAAGAACTAAAGGATGTCGTGAATGCACTTCCAGATCCAAAGGAAGTAGGAGGACTAAAATTTGTTGAACAACTTGATCAGTTAGATAGCATGTATAAGCCTAATGCTGCTGAATGGACCCAGGTACTTCGTCGAAAGCTTGGGACCACATGGGCCACTGTTTGCAGGGGTGTCCGCAATGACGTTCCATGGGTATGGAACCCAGCTTTAACTCGAGGACAGGGGATTGGTGGAGAAGGCGAATTTAACCCACAATGGGAGGCGTTGAGACAAAATATTGCAGAAAAATATAAAAAAGGAACGGACTGGTCCCTTATTTCTGCTGCAAAACAAAAGAGAGACGAGACGGTTGATGAATGGGCACATAGGATTCAAGACCTTATGGCTAATCACTCGGGCTTGGAAAATGTTGATGACCGCACCCGAGCTGCAGTTCCACCTTTTGTTTCCGGTTTGCACCTTGATATACAAAACAAGGTCCGCACTTCCTGTATTGAGTGGGAAAGTGCTGCGTTTGATGAAGTCAAACGACATGCTGAACATGCCGAAAAACAAACTAAGCAGAAGGAATTGGACTCTCATGCCAAATTATTGGCAGCACAGATGAACTATTATACCAGGAATACTCCTGACCGAGGCCGAGGATATGGCCTTAGAGGAAGGGGACGAGGACGAGGAAGAGGACGAGGTGGTTTTAGAGCTCCTCCTGTTGACCACAATAAGAATCCTTTTATTCCCTCTCCCTTTAATCCCAATGTTAATTCCTACTCTTGCTACGCCTGTGGTGAAACTGGACATTTTCGTCGGGAGCGCCCTCACAGACAGCAACAGCCCCCGCCTCCCCCTATTCCACCTGTTTTTTCTGACACCCCTGACCAACAATACTGGCCATAGGAAAACGCAGAGACCTCCAGCCATTCTTTTCAACTACCTTTGCTCACCCATAATTCAGAGACTGATCCTTTACTGACATTGTTCGTTGATGGCACTGAGACTATTTTCTTAATCGATACTGGTGCCACTCGATCTACCCTCTCGCTGGCAAAGGTCCCTGCCTCGAACGAGACTGTTACTGTGCTTACTGCTTCTGGACAACCTCACCTTCTTCAAGTATCAAAACCTCTTCAAATCCAGTCATGTCCTGGCGGACATACCTTACTGCATCGTTTTCTTTTAAATCAGCTCTGTCCAGTTAACCTTTTAGGAAGAGATCTCATGACAAAACTTTCTGTTTCTATTTCTATGACTGACAAAGGTTTTTTCTGTTCTACCCCCAAGTTGTTGTGTCAAATTGCCCCTTACCCCAAACCCTCTTTTGCAGCTTGGACTTTAGATATTTCCCCACACACCATTCTCCTCAAAGCCCTACACTCTTTTTCCCCCTGTCTCTTTCCCAATTTACAGGCCCCTGACATTTTACACTGTACTGCCCAATACTTCCCTATAGAAGTAGACACCCCCTGGCTAGAATCTTTCCTTACTTCTGGTACTCACCCCGAAACCCTTCACATCTCCTGTGTTTTTATTTCATCCACAAAGGCAGCTGCTTCTGTTCATCTTATATGCTCACAACATATATTTTATCTTGGCGGCTCAGTGCCTCATATTTCCTTAGCTAAATCACGCACTGTTAAATGGGGGGAAATAGGACCATGGGTAGAAAAATGCCTTGAAAGAACAGACTGGTTACAAGTTACTCCAGGTATTTTTGATACTCCTGACCGTTTAATAACTAAAGTGGTGTTTCAAACTGATTGTTTAGTACATCGCGCTTTGTGCCGTCCTTCCTCTTTTGCTTGTTCATTGCAAACCACTTTCCCTTCTTGGCTCTCTATGCTCCCTGATTCACTATGGTCCCAGGGAAAGAATGATTATGGAAGGATAGCCCATTGTGAGCCTCTGGTGATCCACCCGAAATCCTCCTTCCGCCCGCACCGTGCCCAATATCCTCTGTCTCCCGAAGCAGAGGCTGGCATCTCCGCCGTACATTCCGATCTCGTCAAACGCGGTGCCATTATTCCAATTGAATACTCTCCAGTCAATTCCCCCATTCTACCTGTAAAAAAGGCTGACAGTTCATGGCGTTTCGTACAAGACTTGCGACAAGTAAATTCTGCCATCTTCCCTAGGGCCCCTATCGTCCCTAATCCTTCCACTATCCTCTCTACTATCCCTCCTTCCACTCGGTACTTCTCCGTTATTGACCTAGATAATGCTTTCTTTTCTATCCCTGTACACCCTGATTCTCAATTTTGGTTTGCTTTTACTTTCCAAAACTGCCGTTGGACATGGACCGTCATGCCTCAGGGATACACTGAAGCCCCTTGTGTATATGGACAAGCTCTTGCCCAAAATTTAGAAGGCTTTTGGCCGGACAGAGGTAGTACATTGATACAGTATGTAGATGACATAATGATATGTAGCGCTACGGAAGAAGATTGTACAAAAGATACCCAGAAATTGTTGCTGTTTTTGGGGGACAATCAGGGCCGGATTTATATGAAAAGAGGCCCTAGGCTATTCCACTTATGAGGCCCTTTCACCTTCCATTTTTAAGTTTGTAAATTACATGAGAGATAATAAAATACGTAATACGCGTTGATCTTAACCAATACATTTTTATGTTTGTTTATTAGTCATATGCGTAGAATTTCTCCTTATTTTCGGTTCAGTGTTTTAGTGTTCAGTTTTTAGAATAGTGTAATTTTAATTTTGCTAACAATTTGAATGTAGGCCCCTCTTGATCTTGAGGCCCTAGGCTGAAGCCTAGTTAGCCTATAGGAAAATCCGGCCCTGGGGACAATGGCCATAAAGTTTCTAAAGTTAAGCTGCAGCTAATCAAAACAACTGTAAAATATCTAGGTCATGACATTACGTATGGAACAAGAGCTGTCTCTAGCGATCGCATTACAGCCATCCAAAATCTTCCTAGACCGGTCACAAAACAACAGGTTATGTCTGTTTTAGGTATTCTGGGCTACTGCAGACAGTGGGTTCTAAATTTTACTGAAAGAGCACAGCCGTTGCAACAATTGGCTAATACTCCTGGCATCCCCCTTTCTGGCCAGGTCCAATGGAATGAACAGGCTGAGAAGGCTCTCTGTGACCTAAAAACTGCTCTTCTATCTGCGCCCGCGCTTGGTTTGCCTGATCATTCTCGTCCATTCACTTTGTTCGTGGACGAAAAGCAGGGATTTATGAATGCAGTACTGATGCAACAACATGGAGATAAACAAAGACCAGTGGCTTATTTTTCTAAAAAACTGGATCCAGTGGCCGCAGCACTTCCTCCGTGTCTTCGTGCTGTGGCTGCAACAACAGAAGCTGTATTAGCAAGCACGGATGTAGTTCTCATGAGCCTCCTAACAGTTAAAGTGCCTCACGCTGTACATTCTATCCTAGTACAAGCCAAAACTTCACATCTCACTACTGCTAGGGCGATACACTATCAGAATGTACTCTGTACTTTGTCAAATGTTACAATTGAAAGATGCTCCACTTTAAATCCAGCCACTCTTCTCCCAATTAACAACGAAGGAGAACCACATAATTGCCATGATGAAATAGCAAAGGTTGTAAAACCTAGAGTAGATCTACAGGAAACACCTATAGAAACTGGAGAAATGATTTTTGTGGATGGATGTTCCTTGCGATTGAAAAATGGAGCACCCTCAACCAGTTACGCAGTGGTCCAAGGGGACCGCCTGCTGGAAGCAAGTCAAATTTCATCAAGCTTGAGTGCACAAGCAGCTGAACTCGTAGCACTCACTCGAGCATGTCAGCTGTCTGAAGGGAAGATCGTAACAATTTATACGGATTCCAGGTATGCTTTTGGAGTCTGCCATGATCATGGAGCACTATGGAAACTAAGGGGATTTAAGATCATTACTGGCAAACCCATCCAACATCAGAAATTGATCGAATCCCTTTTAGAAGCTATAACTAAACCATCGAAGCTAGCGATTGTTAAATGTCAAGCTCGCACAGGAAAACAGGATCCTGTTAGCAAAGGAAATGAATTAGCTGACCACTTTGCTAAAGAGGCTGCATATAATAACACACCCATTTCTTTATTCCAACAGAGAGATGACCAGGACCCTGATAATCAAATTATTTCTTTACAGAGTGCAGCCACGGATATAGAAAGGAGAAAATGGTCCAAAGAAGGGTCCCTCTCTGATGGAGTCTGGACTCATAAACACACTAACAAACCTTTTCTCCCAAAAGCCTCTTTCCCAGGAATGGCAAAAATCGCCCATGGCCTCGATCACGCAGGTAGAGATGCCATGGTTCGAGATGTTGAAAAACATTGGGAAGCTGTAGGTTTCTCTACACATGCAGAGCAATTTTGCAGACGCTGTGCAATATGTCAAAAGTTTAATGTGGGAAAAGGTACCCAGGTAAGTCCCGCCGTTACCCCTAATCCAATGGGTCCGTTTGAACACCTCCAAATGGATTTCATTGAACTAACCCCGTCTAAAGGGTACCGATATTGTCTTGTGATTGTCGATGTGTTCTCCCGATGGGTAGAGGCTTTCCCTTCAAAACACAATGATGCCAAAACAGTAGCTAAAGCACTAATTAAAGAGATTATTCCAAGATGGGGTATCCCTCAAAAGTTACAAACAGATAATGGCACTCATTTTGTGAACTCCGTTATAAATGAATTAACCACCTGGCTCCAAATTAATGTGCACCATTATTGTAAATACCATCCCCAAAGCGGAGGCATCGTAGAACGATGCAATGGCACTTTAAAAGCTAAACTCGCAAAAATTTGTGAACAAACTAATTTATCATGGCCAGATGCACTACCCTTAGCTTTAATGGGACTAAGGGGACGGACACACCGACAACTGGGACTATCGCCGTTTGAGATTCTGACCGGACGTCCCATGCCCATTGGCATGGTTGTAGGAAATGTGAATTTGCATACTGTGGACAATGATATTCTCTCTAGTCTTACAGGTCTCCGAACCTCGTTGAAGGAAGTCCACCAGCAGGTTAATCAAGCCTGGAGGACCAGCCCACCTTCTAAGGATTTACCAATTCCCTTGGGCACCTGGATCTTGGTTCGAGATACTCGGAGGAAACACTGGCATCAGCCTAGGTGGAGAGGACCATTCCAAATTCTTCTATCCACACCACATACCGTGAAAGTTGAAGGACTGCCTGCCTGGATCCACGCATCGCATTGCAAGAAATGGCTATCTTAAAAATACTTTTTCTGTTGACTGTTATCCGCACCCTCTCAGGCTACCCAAGGATGGGTGGTGATCTCTATCTAAGTACTTTACCGCCTCTATGGAAAGGGCATATATGCTACATGAGGAGCACATGTCTCGTATAGCTTCTTCCATTTTCTCCTCCCCATCCCCTCCCCCCCCCTCCCCTTCCCCTTCATCAACCATTTCAATTTAATTCTACTGCCCACATCATTTTGTTCAAAAAGGGAGGAGTGTAAAAACATAAAATGATGTAATTGAACAAAATGTATGTAAGTACAGAAAATAGGACAGAATGATCAAACTTGTTTGTGTTTTGCGTACGTGACAAAAAGCATATATACTTTCTGGAAGTTTTCTTTCAATGATGTGTGTGACAAGAAAATATACCTTTAGGGTAAAGACTTTACCAATTGGAATAATACAAAATGAGTCAGGACGCTATTTTTATTGCTTACGTGGTCAACGATCAGGAGACTAGAAAGGTATAAAAGAGCAAGGATATCTGCGCTCGAGGCAGATGAAGTGCGGTGTCCTAGGACTGTATTTCTCTGTCATTTTACCCTTGTCTGGTATGTATCAATAAAAGGTTTTTACTAATTTTAATTTTCTTCTCTGTCTTCAGTCACAAAAAGTGTCCACAGCCTCCACTTGGTATTCGCTGAAATTCTTCTCTTCCCCCCATGCTTTTGCCATTGCCTTTTCACAGAACGCTGAGCTTAAGGGCTATTTATATTGATTTGCATATTCAAAGAGGCATAATTCTGGAAGCAGACGGGACAGGACAGCAGGCACGTGCACATGCGTTACTTTTCACGCTGACCGGGATTTATGTAGTGGAACAACGTGGAAGTTGGTGTATGCACAGATTTATGCATCTGGATTTTTTTGTGCGTAAGCACATTTCCACTTTTGTCCATACGCCATGTTATAGTGTGAATCCTACGCACGGCGTTATGCATGAGGCCCCAGGATTTTAAACAAATCCAAATCATATTATGTGATATCATCTACTGTTAAATTCTGCTCCATACTTGTAAAATTTTTATTTTTATACTGTATTGAGGATTTGTTCTCTTCTGTGTACTGTATTGTATCGACCCCCTTCTGTTGACACCCACTGCACGTCCAACCTACCTAGAAGGGGGTCTCTCTTTAAACAGCCTTTCCCAAGGTTTCTTCCATTTTTTCCCTACAAGGGTTTTTTTGGGAGTAATTCCTTGTCTTCTTAGAGAGTCAAGGCTGGGGGGCTGTCAAGAGGCAGGGCCTGTTAAAGCCCATTGAGGCACTTCTTGTGTGATTTTGAGCTCTACAAAAATAAATTGTGTTGTATTGTATTGTATAATTAGGAATGTGTAAACCCATTTCTTGCAAACTTTCAATATCATAAAACACATATTTTTCACACAGCCCCCCAGACTTCAAAGTTTCTATAAAGCATTAATGGTTTTCTGCATTCTTTTCAATTTTTGATTTACAAACACAGCATTACTTGGGTTGATATTTATGGGGTTTTGAGGCAGCATTCACTGTGTAAGTTTTGTAACACAAGGGACACATTTTGCAATGTCGCAGGCTACTTCCATGTCATTGGTTTTGTCATTAAATTTAGGAATCATTTGCTGTATAAAACAAAATTGGGACAGACACTAATGGTTGCAATCAGCACACTTGATAAGCTCTTCAGGGATCGGTATGCAAACGGGTTAGAAACAGACATTGCAGTGGCCTTCACAACGATAGCTAAGGTTGGAGCGGTAGCCTATGTAACAGTAGTCACACAAGTATTTTACAACCAGAAAACCCTTTAAATTCAAAACGCCATAATAATGGTTACCATGCAAAAACATAAAATATGCTTTAGGGTTTCTACCACTGGAGCTTTCACATTTTAAATAATTTTCATTTCTTGGGCATCTGTACCAGACAACAGTTTTAATATCTAGCAAGTTTTCAAATTTATGAACGTCTGCAAAGGACACTTTTTCATGCTCAGATAATCCGGCCCTGTTCTGAAGGTTGTATGCTTCACGCATGCATAACTGTGGAATTTGCCTGTACTGGTCTTCCATTAAGGCAAGCAGACAAAAGGCAAAACAGAGCTGGTTCTCGTAATTATGAGAAGTAATTAAATGCCTCATTTTCTTTCTGACTATTTTGTGATTGAGTAGAGCGGATACCTTGCGAGCGCTGTTAGCCCTCCCACTAGGTGCTCTAACAATCTGTATGACTAGCATCAGAGACTCATCAGCTAATACACTTGTATGACTCTGAAGAAGATTCTCTATCTGCTGAAGAAACTCGTCTAAACTAATATTAGTTCCAGTCATCTGTATAAAAGCACTAATAGGTAAGGAATCAGCACACAATTCTAACTGTACAACATCTTGTGGATTTAAAGTACCTGAAAAACTATTCAGAACTCTTTGCGGCGTCTCATAAATACTGTTAAACACCTCCTCATAAGACTCTAGTTCATAGACATCAGTGAAATTTAAGGGATGTCTTATTTCTGTATTATTAAACGATGGTCTGTCGATCTGATGATAAATGCACTTATTGTCACCACTAGAGACAGCTGAGGGACCGGCCATAACTGTTACGCCTGAAGTAGAAGTGGTTGAGGGTTTAGACACAACAGAACCACCAGACATAACCAGTACAACTGAGGAGGTTGAAGGGACAACTACAACTGGCGATGCAACAGGGGCTGTGGAGACAGTGACTGAAGGAGTGGGGATAGAGGGGTTAGCTACAGATGGGCATACTGAAGCAGAGGGTACATTTTGTTGTTCCTTGTTCACTTTTTGTGGAGCCCAGGGGGGCTTGGTCACGTGACACAGCAGTTGGAGCTCCACCCCCAGGGGTATTTAAGAGGAAGAGCCGCTCCAACACTGAGTTTCGTCCTGCCCTGTGTGCTTAACGTTTTGATTTTTGTGGTCCTGTGTCGGCCCCCTACTCGTTTGAGGAGGTCCGGACTTTAACTTATGATTGTTGGATTTTAGCCACTTCAGGTTTTTCATTGTTTGTGCCTGCTTCTTTTGTAAGCATTTCTTAGAGGATTAAGGCAAGTTGTGTTTGGTAACCGAGGCAACTGTAACCTGTTAACCCACTCCTTACCAGAGTGAAGAAGATGATTAGTGGAATGCTGAGTATTGAGAGTTCATGAAACTGCGATACGATGAGAATACAACCTCAGAGCAGGTGTGGAGAATTTTTTTCTAAATGATTCTTTAAAAATCAAAATGGTAGCACATTATAAACTAATCTATCCATTGAATACACAAAGATTAATAATAAACAACATTTAAAGCTGTCATGCATTATCATCATTTTTGTCAGAGACAGGATTTTTTGAGCATATCTGATGCTGCTACATTTTTCAGGTAAACTGTTATTTAAATTAATCTTATATGTTCAGTACAAAATAGTAAAACATTAAATGCTTTAGTGTCATTTGAAAAATGACAAGAATTAATAATATGTCATATTGAAGTTTTTATGCCATTCATCCCCATTGATCATTTTTTTCAGCAACAGGCAAAAGGAAAATTTATAGTAATAAAAAACATATACGCTAAAAAAGTTGTGTTCCATAATGTTAAAGTCACCACTTATGAGAAGTACTAATTCTGAGTCAGTAAAGCGCTCAAACACTAAAGTAGCACAGGGATGTTCACAGACAAGAAATACTGCACTTCAATAAGTCCTTTAAAATTATAAACAGAATCAGAAACACAGGGCGGCCATGGCGGAGTCCAACACCCACCAGGAATGAGTCTGACAAGCTCTCTCTCCGGTGGTACAGGGACTGAATAGACCACAACAGCAGACTTGGTACCCCCCACTCCTAAAGCCCCCTAAAATACCCACTTCTCAGACACAGTCATGTGCCTTTTCCTAATCCACACATCACAGGATAAAGGAGGTAAAAAGGATAAAAAGCTGGCCCAGCGTTTCATGGCCAGGAGGAAATCCACTTTGTTCCTGTTGAATCTGAGGCTCAGCCAACAGTCAAACCCTCTTTTCTAGAACCCTGGCAAAGGGTCCAGTGTGTCACTTGTGTGAAAGGACATTTTCACTAATTCAGGGTGTCAATCCTATCAAAATAATAAAAATGATAAGCGTCATTACAAAACAAACACATCCAACCAAAAATGAAACATTCAGGATTGAAAAAGAAATGAGTGAGAGAAAGAAATGGAGGAAGAGGTCACCATGATAGTTTGGTAAGGCCAGCAAGGGGCCAAGGTGCTTTATGACAGCAGTCTTTACGGAATATTGATTAATGTGTGGAAGGGAAAATTATAATCTAAATATATATAAGTAATGGGACACCATAAACCAAATGAAAATGACAACACATGATTAGAAATAAATCTAAAATAAACAGGCACAAACACACAAAAGGATGTCAGTGATCAAAACTCTCTCTAAGAGTGTCAGACATGTCTCACCACTGCCGTTCTATCTGCCCTCTAGTGTCATGGAGGATTTGGTGGGTCTCTACCACTCTAGAACACTCCTTAAAGATGTTGCTGCTGTACTTCGGTGCTACATATGTTGGGGTGTCCAGCTCTGTCCTTGGGGGTCTTTAGTGGCTGCAGGTTTCATTCCAACCATCTTCCTCATTTTTTGCCTTCTTATAAATTTACTTCCTTTTAAAGACATGGACCCCTCAATTGTTTCTTTGTTCCTTAATTAGCATCCAAATAATAATGAGATCCAACAGATAACCAGGTAACCTGTGCCCACCATACAATATCTGAACATAAAGAAAGTTACAAGGCTGAAAATGTTGATCTGCTCAGGTCCACGCAACATTTTGACAGTGGTCATAGAAAAAAGAAAATCAGCAGTTTGGAAAACATCTTCTGCAGCAGCCTGAGACCACCAACAAGCCATGGAATTTAATAAAGAACTTAGTTCACAACAAGAATCAACTGCTAAATAAGATAATGTTTGGAGTTTGAGGCCCCGACTTAACTGGTCATCTGTTAGCTCACTAACTTCGCATCTCATTTCTGTTCAGGTGATGTTTATGAAAAATACTTAAGATACTTACATCCGGCACCGCCATGAGTGGCAGCCTTTTCAGCAGCTCCGTGTATGACTGTATATGTATGTGTACTTTTCTACTTTTATTTTTCTATTTTTATTTATTGATCACTCCTACCACTTTATTTTATGTGGATTCCTTCCCTGGACACACTTACTTTTACAACGTGGGCATGGATTTTAACACGCCGAGACTCGCCTATTCAAGTACTCAACTTCGGGCGCTGAGAACAAATGCCAGTGCTGGTGTGGTTCCATATTTACCCGACGAGGTAAGAAGGCGGTATCGTGGCAGCAGAGCCGGCACTAAGCTAAAAAAGAAGCGGCTTGCGAGAAAGTGGCATTTCAAGCCTTCGGTGCCTTCTGTGATTCTGGGGAATGTAAACTCAATCTCAAATAAGATCGACGAACTGGCTGCGCTGGTGAAAAATGTAAGGACCTACAGAGAATGCAGTTTGTTGTGTTTTAGCGAAACGTGGCTAAATAACACCATCCCAGATGCCAACGTGGAGCTACCCGGGTTTAGCACAGTTAGAGCGGACAGAGATGCAAGTACCTGTGGTAAGCACAAAGGAGGAGGACTCGCTCTCTATGTTAATACACGGTGGTGTAACTCTGGACATGTTAACGTCAAAATCTCCACTTGCTGCAGGGACATCGAACTGTTGGCCGTAAGTTTACGTCCCTATTACTTGCCCAGAGATTTTGGACAAGTCATTATTGTTATTGTATACATTCCTCCTCGGGCGGATGTGGAGACAGCGAGTGACATCATCCATTCCGCTGTTGCTAAGTTACAAACGCAGCACCCTGAGGCGCTTGTGCTAATCGCTGGAGACTTTAACCATGTGACGCTGGACAAAACATTACCTGCATTCTCCCAGTATGTGGACTGTAACACCCGGGGAAATAAGACTATTGATTTACTGTATGCAAACATTAAAGACGCATACAGCGCCACCTTGCTGCCTGCGCTTGGGAAAGCAGATCATAACCTGGTTCTGCTTCAACCTCACTATAAACCAAAAGTGAGAGTCCTACCTGTAACCACATGATCATTCAGGAAGTGGACCCCGGAGGCTGAGAATACTCTGAGAGAATGCTTTGAAACTACAGACTGGGATATCCTGCAGGGATCTCATAGTGAGAACATTGAGGAAGTTGTTGACTGCACTACTGACTACATCAACTTCTGTATGGACATTGTAGTTCCAGTAAGAACTGTACGCTGCTATGCTAACAACAAGCCATGGATTACAAGTGACATCAAGGGCCTTTTGAACCAGAAGAAAAGGGCTTTTAAAGACGGTGATCAGCATGAGCTCAAGCGTGTGCAGAAG
This sequence comes from Erpetoichthys calabaricus, assembly GCF_900747795.2. NCBI lineage: Eukaryota > Metazoa > Chordata > Cladistia > Polypteriformes > Polypteridae > Erpetoichthys > Erpetoichthys calabaricus. The sequence continues at coordinate 318,075,560 of NC_041397.2, forward strand.
GAACTTAGAGTCCAGCTCAGGGCGGCGAAGGAGCAGTACAGGAGAAAGCTGGAGCAGAATTTGCAGAATAACAGCATAAAGGAAGTGTGGGATGGGATGAAGATCATCACTGGCTGCAGCTCGAAGCGGGGTACCACCATCGAGAGAGACGTGAAGAGAGCAAACCAAATGAACAACTTCTTTAACAGGTTTGACCACCCTAACCCACTCTCACTCTCATCTCGGAGTACTGCACCCTCCACAGATCCTTCTGCTGATACCAACATAGGAGAGACATCCCCACCCATAATTACAACAGCGCAAATGAGCAGAGAGCTGAGGAGACTTCGTGCCAGCAAAGCAGTGGGTCCAGATGGAGTATCGCCACGACTGCTGAAGGTCTGTGCATCGGAGCATCTTCAACCTGAGCCTGGAACAGGGGAGAGTCCCGAGGCTTTGGAAAACATCTTGTATCACCCCAGTCCCAAAGATATCACGTCCTAGTGAGCTGAATGACTTTTGGCCTGTTGCTTTGACATCACATGTGATGAAGACCATGGAGAGGCTGCTGCTTCACCACCTTAGGCCACAGGTTCAACACGCCCTCGACCCTCTGCAGTTTGCATATCAGGAGAAGGTGGGAGCGGAAGATGCCATCATCTATATGCTACACCGATCCCTCTCTCACTTGGACAGAGGCAGTGGTGCTGTAAGAATTATGTTTCTAGACTTCTCTAGCGCCTTCAACACAATACAACCTCTGCTCCTTCGGGACAAGCTGACAGAGATGGGAGTTGATTTATACCTAGTGGCATGGATCGTGGACTATCTTAAAGACAGACCTCAGTATATGCGTCTTGGGAACTGCACGTCTGACATTGTGGTCAGCAACACAGGAGTGCCACAGGGGACTGTACTTTCTCCGGTCCTGTTCAGCCTATATACATCGGACTTCCAATACAACTGCTATCGTGCGCTGCATCAGGAATGGGCTGGAGGATGAGTATAGGGACCTAATCAATGACTTTGTTAAATGGTGCGACTCAAACCACCTACACCTGAACACCAGCAAAACCAAGGAGCTGGTGGTGGATTTTAGGAGGCCCAGACCCCTCATAGACCCCGTGATCATCAAAGGTGACTGTGTGCAGATGGTGCAGACCTATAAATATCTGGGAGTACAGCTGGATGATAAATTAGACTGGACTGCCAATACTGATGCTCTGTGCAAGAAAGGACAAAGACGACTATGCTTCCTCAGAAGGCTGGCGTCCTTCAACATCTGAAATAAGATGCTGCAGATGTTCTATCAGACAGTTGTGGCGAGCGCCCTCTTCTACACGGTGGTGTGCTGGGGAGGCAGCATTAAGAGGAAAGACACCTCACGCCTGGACAAACTGGTGAGGAAGGCAGGCTCTATTGTTGGCATGGAGCTGGACAGTTTAACATTTGCGGCAGAGCGAAGGGCGCTCAGCAGGCTCCTGTCAATTATAGAGAATCCACTGCATCCACTAAATAGTATCATCTCCAGACAGAGGAGCAGCTTCAGTGACAGACTGCTGTCAATGTCCTGCTCCACTGACAGATTGAGGAGATCGTTCCTCCCCCAAACTATGCGACTCTTCAATTCCACCTGGGGGGGGGTAAACGTTAACATTTAACATTAAATACAAAGATATTGTCTGTTTTTCACCTGCATTGTTATCAATCTTTAATTTAATATTATTTATTGCATCAGTATGCTGCTGCTGGAGAATGTGAATTTCCTATTGGGATTAATAAAGTATCTATCTATCTATCTATCTATCTATCTATCTATCTATCTATCTATCTATCTATCTATCTATCTATCTATCTATCTATCTATCTATCTATCTATCTTCTCTAAGTTCTCACTAGTCACATCTGCATTTGTCTATCTTCTCTAAGTTCTCATCAGTCACATCTGCATTTGTTAATAACCTGCTTTGTAAGATGAGGCTGACTACTTGTGTACTGGACCCCATCCCCAGCACACTACTTAAATCCTGCCTTCATGCCATAATCCCGACTATTACAACAATAATAAACTAATCCCTTGACACTGGCTCCGTGCCGCTCACTTTTAAAATCGCTTCTGTAACCCCAGTGTTAAAAATGTCTGGTCTTGATGCTGACAGTCTTAACAATTTCCGGCCTATTTCCCACTTTCCTTTTCTGTCAAAAGTTCTTGAGCGTGTTGTAGCTTCCCAACTCACCAATCACCTAACATCTAATAATTTGATGGACCCTTTCAGTCTGTTTCAAGGCGCGGCACAGCTATGAAACTACTCTGCTACGGGTAACCAATGATTTGCTTATAGCAGTAGACTCTGGACAAACCAGCATATTAATTCTGTTAGACCTCAGTGCAGCATTTGACACTCAGGTCAGACATGACATCCTACTGTCCAGAATGGAGAACATGCTGGGTATCTCTGGTACTGCCCTCCAGTGGTTCAAGTCCTATCTGACTGATAGGCAGGAGTTTGTTAGTCTTGGCAACAGCAGATCCAGTCACACAAGGAGCTCCTTGGGGCTCTGTCCTCAGTTCTCTGCTTTTCTGTATTTACTAGAGGGCTCCGCCCCCTGCTCGCTTCGCTCGCCAACCCCTGGTGTTGGGAATGACAAAGAGCGTGATGTATGAATGAGATATAGAATAGTGTGACGGTGTAGATGATGCAAATAGAAAGTAAACAATAAAGTGTGTGGCACAGTGTAAAGGTTTATTTGAAAATTTCTTTGTACACGCCGTTTAAGTGTAAAAGGTAATTCCAGCTCAGAACTTGTAAGGTCATTTAAGATGGTTATTGTTGTGATCAGAGTCAAGTTTGTCAGAGCTTAGAAAGAGTTGTGTCTCTCCAGGAAGTAATGGAATGACTTGGGTATTAATGTTTTCCATATTAATATTTTTTGGACATAATATAGTGCGTTGTGTTAAAAGGGGCATTTGGTCTAATGAGATTGCTGTTCCAAATGTCTCTGTAACTAAGTTGTCGCAGATAAAGGCTTGAGGAATTGTAATAATATGTGCCTGAAGTCCAGCTGTATTGGTGAGTGTACCATCTCTCAGTTGTAATAAGCAATTGTTATGATCTGGTTCTGGACATCGTATCTTTTTTACTAACTGTATCTTTTGAAAGCAATGCCAATTGTCTGCGTATTTTAAGGTGCACTGAACAATAGCTGAGTGCATGGCATCTGGAAGAATAGCTAATCACTGTCTAAAATCTCCTCCTCATAAAAGTACCTTTCCTTCAAATCAAATATTATTATTCATAAACGTTTGTAGAAGTTTATGAATGGTGTTGAGTAAGTGACTTCATGCCATTGAACATTCATCAATAAACAACATTTTTTCAAGACGGATGTCACGTGCAGTGCCACCGTTAATGTTCATAGTGGATACCGATTTGTAGGATCTAATGTAGTTGATAAAGATTTCACTTTCAGGTACATCGTCAGTTATAAGCCTCTGTAGATATTCAGTATATGAATGTAAAGAAGGCAGTCTAATTTGACCCTTTTGACAACAACGTGTAAATGTATAACTTGTATTGCCAGTTGTTTCTTCAGGGAAGTGAACTGAATGACAATGATTGCAAATGACATTCATTAATCCGAATGAATTTTCCTGGTGTATGTTTTGCTTGTGCCGTTTGAGAGGCGCGTTGTTGCATGTGTAGTATTTGGGACGTGTTGTTTTGGAGCTGTAATCGATTTGCCTGTGCTGTGTGAGAAGCCCGTTGTAGCCTTCGCTGCCATTAACGTATGTCTGAGATGGGAGGTGTTTCGTTTTGAATCCGTGCCTGTTGCAATGCAGCACTTTGATTGATAGTTTGCGTCATGTGGATCTAGGATGTAGATTTGTGCATATTTGCGTTGTTGATTTGTTTCAGGGTGCACTGTTCCAATGCGATGCAGTATTTGTGCACATATGGGAAAGCAGTATGGGCCATTGCCTTTTGGTGGCCTGATATTTACTCCGGTATATGCAAAAGCAAATGAACTATTGTAGGATCTAATGCAGTTCATAAAGTTTTTAATTTTAGTTACATCGTTAGTTAGAAGCTTTAGTTGAGCTTTGCGTTTTTGGAGTCGAGACATTTTTTCTTTTAGAAATATGGATAAGTAATAAGGAGAATTGCACTCACTGTTAATATGGAGCCTTTTCTGCGGTTGAACGATTAATAGTGCCTTATTGTAATGAGATCCACCTATGCTGCATAGCCGTCTATTTTGTTGTTTCTTTCGTTTTCGTGTGTTTGTTCCTGTTATCCTTTCCTTTTCGTTTTGTACCCGTGACCGTGTATTCAAGACTTGTTTCTTTCTCAGCATGCGAAATATGGATAAGTAATAAGAAGGATCGCAGTCACTGTTAATATGTTTCTTTTTCTGCAGTTGAACGGTTAATAGTGCTTTATTGTAAGGAGATCCACCAATGCTGACACCTATGCTGTCTAGTGTGAAGGTGTTGATGTTCACTTTAGAATATGTGGCTTTGGGTGTCACTTCTTATGGATGTGTGTGTGTGGGGGGGGGGGTTGAGGATTGTTGTTGCGCGAGCGTCTTCTTTCTTTTTGTGTTCCTGTGTCTTGTTGAATCCCCCTCTTTGTGTGTGTCCCGTCCCTTGCTTGTAGGGTCTGTGGGGTGGTTTTGTGTTCTTTTTTTTGTGTTCCATGGGCTTGTTGAATCCCCCTCTTGGTGTGTGTCCCGTCCGGTGCCTGTAGGGGGGGGGGGTGCCTTGCTGTTGTGCGCGAGCCTCTTTTTTTTTTTTTTGGGTCTAGTTTCGTGTGCAATGTGTTTCGTGCTTTGCTTGCGTTTGAATACTTTTTTATGTGCCGTTTCCTTTTTTCGGTGCTCTTTGCGCCTCATTTCTCAATTTTTCCTGTGCTCACTCCTTTTTTCTGTTGTCTTGTCCGCCTCTCGCGGCCCCTCATCCGCCTCTCTCGCCCTCTTCTATCCGCCTTTCTCGGCTCCTCAGCCGACCCTCGCGGACTCTTTTTGCGCCTGCGCAGTACGTCTTTTTGCAGCTACGGCCCATTGCCGGATGTGCCTGCGTCCATCATCTGGTTTAGCATTCTCGGTTAGTAATATGGATATGCTTCTCCTTGGCCATATTATCCATAGCTATGGACTGGGTTATCATTTTTATGCAGATGATACTCAACTTTACTTCAATTTTAAAAGTGGAACTTCATCAGAGCTTTCTCAGCTCACAACCTGCCTCAGCGAAATTAATACCTGGATGGAGCAGAACTCTTTAAAATTAAATTGCAACAAATCTGAACTCCTGTAAATTGGGACTAAAATGCATCTTAATAAAATGAGCTCCTTCCCAGTCCATCTTGGTGGTGATCTCATCAGACCTGCCTCTACTGCAAAGAATCTTGGTGTCATTTTTGATTCCTCCTTTTCATATTCCGCCAACATAAATCACATTAAGAAACATTCTTACTTTCACTCCATGACATATCACGTGTTCGCTCCTTCCTAACGCTAAGAAACTTGTCTATGCTTTTATCACATCCCGCATCGATTATTGTAATTCCCTAATGGCTGGTGCCCCTTCTAATCTTATATCACAACTCCAGCTTATGCAAAACTCGGCTGCAAGAGTCCTTACACGAACGAGCAGCAGCGAGCATATCACACCCATCCTGCTCTGTCTCCACTGGCTCCCTGTGTCCTACAGAATCGAATATAAAATCCCACTAATAACCTACAAAGCCTTAAACGACCTCGTGCCAAACTACATCAGTGACCTTCTCCATCACTATGTGCCTGCCCGTCCACTAAGGTCCTCTGATTCTGGCAATCTTGTTGTGCCTCACACTAATCTACACTCCATGGGTGACTGCAGGGCCTTCAGCTGTATAGCGCCCAGACTCTGGAATGACCTACCGAAATTAATCAGGTCAGCTGACTCCATGAATTCTTTTAAAAAACAACTCAAAACTCATCTGTTCAGGAAGGCTTTTAGCTCTACTTGACTTTATTACCCTTCTCTCAGTTTACCTCTCTGTCAAGATGTTCATGTAACATGTGTGTGTGTGCAGGCCATCAATTATGTTGTCTGTAAGGCTTTTCTCTGAATTTATTATCTTACTCTTTTTTATTTATTTATCTGGTTTAGTACAATGCTATATACTGTATACGCTGCAATTCTTTCTTAAACTCGGTGAAGTGCCTTGAGCATGGGAAATCTAAATGAAATGTATTATTATTATTATTATTAATGAACAGCAGGCATTGGTGACTGATGAAGATGATGGTTAGAAGGAAATCCTGCAGCCTGGGTAGCCCTCCAGGACCAGAGTTGGACAGTTGGTGACCAACAGGCCACCTCTCCAAACAGCTGATAGCTTTTTTTAAGGCAACCCTTGTTTAAAGACCCCTAATATTGACCACTATAACTCTGCAGGATCTGAATTGTGAAACTCTGTGAAAAGTTGTGCTTGGACACAAAGTCACAGATTAAAATATATGACTAAAGCCTTTAAAAGTAGTCAGCAGACAGAGAGCTGTGCTCATTCTTGGTAGGATCTCTAGCTGAACACATCATGCCTGACTTGCTCTGATGAAGAGGACCTGCAGACTTGTCCGTGGTGAAGAAGAACAGCCAAGACATAAAGTGAGAGCTGGTAAGTCTTCAAAAAATCTTTAAACACCAGTGAGCCCAGTGAGTAACATTTGACTTTTTGAGTCCTGAGCTGGTAATTACTGCACAGTGAATGGAATTGATGTCACCAAACACCATCTTCATAGTTTGAAGAAAGAAACATTCCATACAATTATGTCAAACTTAACAAATCAAAATTCAACCCCCACCCAAGAGAAAGAGAGGAGAGACTACAACAGAAAAAGAAAAAATAAAAGAAAGAAGAATGTCCTTTTCCCCAATATAAATGGTTAAAACTAAGATTTAAATAAATAATTAGATCCTACCATATTTAAAAAAAAAAAGTTTTGAATGGAGCGTCTTAAGTGAGATTTAGATTTTTTCCAAATTCAAACAGTGCAGAACATCAGTTATCCACTGACTTAAAAAGATGTGAGGTGGGATTCTTATATTTGAGCAAAATACGTCTACATTTATTCTAGTGGTGAGGTAAAGGCAGATACAGTTTTGTTTGTCCTTCTCCAGTTTAAACCCATCCAGGAGCCCACCAAACACAGCTGTTAATTGGTTAGGAGTGATTGTGATGCCAAGGCTGTCTGATAGGCAGTCAAAGGTTTTTGTCCAGAATGAGGTCAACTTGGAGCTCAGCTACAACATTGACAGGTTGAATCTTGGCCTGGATACATTCTTGGCAATTTTAAATGAGATAAGTGTGCTCGACTAAAGATTTTGAATGATTGAGGGCTTTGTGCATATGCAGCTGGGAGTGTATACTGTGGGTGTCTGCCTTCCACTCCTCTTCACAGACTGTAAGTGAATGACCCTTTCCCAAACATACTGTAGGATCTTTGAACGGAAGAGTCTTCAAGATTCTGTTAAATATTATTGAGATGTTGTCTGAATCTTCAAGACTGATCAATATTGCCTCTGGAATAGAAATGAGTGGGAGGTGAGGAAACCTGGGCAGTTTCCTTTAAGCAAAGTTTCTGATAAGAAAGTAATGGAAAAATTGCATTGCTGGGAAGTAAAATGTGAAGCAAAACTGTTTTTAGGATGCAAAGACATTATCTACATACATTTCTCCAAGGTGTTTAAATTTCGGATGTTGTCCAAACATTAAATACTGTGTAGGTTTGAGAAGGTAGAAAAAGATGATTATCATGTAAAAGGGCAACAGATAAGAGCTTCTCTGTCTTAGAGTGCTTCCTACACTGGTTCCATATTCTGAGTGATTGAAGGACAATTGAATTATTAGCATTAGATAGATAGATAGATAGATAGATAGATAGATAGATAGATAGATAGATAGATAGATAGATAGATAGATAGATAGACAGACAGACAGACAGACAGACAGACAGACAGACAGACAGACAGATAGATACTTATGATGATAATTTGTATTTACTGGGCACAGAGCTGGACACAAAGAAGTACAGCAACAATTTATTTCTATTGTACACAAAGCACATGTATATTGATCAATTTGTGGCAATGTCCAGATTCTAATAGCTTTTATATTTGCAGCTCAGTATTAAAATTGAAAGGTAGTCCCATGGCCATTTTCTGCTTTATGTCAGATATTTTGAATTCCAAATAAATTAGGTTACAATTTAATCTTATCTCTTACAGAATGATTGGTTAATGTATGTGGGGAAGCTCTGAAATTGAAATAGAGGCTCGTGAAGGATGTTCATCTTGACAGTTTTAATTCTCCCTGTTAATGTGAGATTGAGGGAAGACCATATTTTCAAGTCTTATTTAATATTTTCCATTCAAATGGCAAAATTTGGATGAAAAAATATCTTTATATTTACATGTTATGTTTACCTCTAGATATTTAAACTGACCTGCTAAAATAAATAGGAAGGTGTCCAGTCTAGTATTGTGTGCTACAGAGTTCACTGGACAAAGCACACTTTTATTCAAAATGTATTTTGAGTCCAGATATCTTTTGAAATTCTGTTAGTGCATTGAGAACTGCTGGTAAGGAAGTTTGTGGGTCAGATCTATACAGTACCATATCATCTGCATACGCTGATATTTTGTGTTCAAGGTCTTCTCTGATAATCCCCTTTATCTCTGATCCATTTCAAAAGTAAATTGTCAATGGCTCAATGGTGATTGCTAAGCTCAATGGTGATAGACGGCATCTTGTCAAATAAAACGTTCCAGTTTGAAGTAGTTTGTATAAAAAGAAATGCCTGGCCAGGTAAAGAGTGGTTTGATCCATGCACTTATATTTCAGCCAAACCAAATGTGGTTATTGTGGTGAAGATTCAATTGCTTTTTCTTCATCCAAAGATAATTAGATCACTGGGGTGTTAGATTTTATAAGTGAGTATATTACATTAAAGAAATGTTGAAGGTTAGAAGCTAAATATCTGCTTTGATTAAATCTGGTTTGGGCTTGTGATAATACAGAAGGAAGCACCTTCTCAGCCCTTCTAGATAGAAGTTTAGAGAGTAGCATAACATTTTTATTCAGTTGTAAAGGTGCTACCCCTGGAAGGACTCCATTTCCCAGCAGCCCAAAGGAGACTGCCCTCATTAGATGTCAGAAAGGGGCGCAGGGGCTGCTGGGGAAAAGAAGGGCCAGCGGGAAACTTGAAAGGGGGCTGGCCGGGTGTTTCTGTGCATCTCGTGTGTCTGTCCAACGTACCCACTGTGAAGTCATTAATTCCTTGAATTGTTTCTCACAAGGATGAATGGACTGTGTTGTGTTTGACTGTTGTGTGAATAGTGGTGGATTAGTTGTGTGTCTTTGGAGGGAGCGCTCCCACAAATCTTGCCCCTCGCTGCTCAGGACTACTGGTGGGACTGTTTATTTATTATGGATGCTGTTCCTGGGATCGTCATCATCATCTCTGCACCATACCATTTCATCCATTTCTGCCGTACTGGAGCTGTGATAAGGACATTGTTGTGTTTATTGTCGGGGTTGATTGCTGTTTGTATCATTTGTATCTCCAAAGGGTAAGGGAAGGGTTGTCTGAGTTTTGTTGCTGTTAATTAATTTTCCACATAATATTTTTCACCCATGTGTTTGATTCGTGTCTCTGTGAGTGAGTGCTGGTCAGGTCAAGGCTGGGTGTGTTCCTAAAATCTCCACCGAAAAAATAAATTAATCACCGTCCTGTCGACGGTGTGAATCTGAGCGGCACCAGACTGCTACAAAGTAGTGAGACTGGTTTGTATGATGCACATTGTAAATATTTTACTTTGGAAAGACGCTAGTTAATGCTTGGTGAAAAGTTTGATGTAGAATTTTGTTGTCTCTAGCTTCTATGAATGTTGATAATGGTAGTTGAGGTAACTTATTTGAAATTACTGGGGTACATCAGCGCCTGCTGCTTTCCCACTTTGGAGTTTTATAGCATCTGGTAATTCTGAAAGTGTCAAAGGTTGTTTATCTAACTCCTCTGCTCTAAGAGAACATCTAGCTGTGGTATCTGTAATTCATCAAAACCCCGTTATATTGTGTCTTGTCTTCTTTAAACTGAATAGAATATGAGTACTTAATAGTGCTCTCTGAATGTGTGGGTTATATTTTTGTAGTCAATGATTTTATCTCCATATCCATTGGTAATTTGTTATTGTGTTACAAACTTCCTGGTTGTGGATTTATTAAGCTAAGATCTTATCAGCCTTCTCTCTGTGTTCATATGTATTGATGTCTCCATTTAAGGATGAGCTGTTCCATTTCTTTTTACTCAACAGGTTAAATTTTGATTGTAAAACCTGTCTTCTCCTATAAAGTGTCTCATTTGCAGACTTGGCGTATTCTTGATCTATTCTTGTAATTTCATTGATTAGCTCTGATGCTTTCTTGGTTTACAATTTATTTTTATTTGAAAAATAGTAAATAATCTGTCGACTTAATAAAGCCTGAAGAGTTTCCCATAGCATTCCTGCTAAGACCTCTGAGATGCATTTGTCTCAAGAAAATAATAAATTAATTAAATGAATAAATAATTTGTTCAGATTTGAATTCTGTACAGTTCTCATCCACTAATGACATGGGGTTAAGATGCCAGCTATGAGATGAGTGCGTAGGGTAAAGTGATTTAAGTTCAATGATCAGAGGGCCTGGTCAGAGATAACAATAGCGTCATACTTGCAAGATTAGATAGTGGGCAAAAAATTATTATCAATGAAGAAATAATCAGTTCTTGAGTAACTAATGTACTGATGAGAAGGAATAAGCTCTTGAGTTTGGATTTTAAAATCTCCAAGGGTCTGTTAAATTATGATCCATTACAAACTTGTTTATTTCAGTAGTGTTAGATATTATCAAAACTGCAGATGAAGACCTTTCAATGTCTTGATTTTATAACACAGTCTATGGCCATTATAATTTTATGAGTGTTCATTTTAGAAATAAATGCAAATGCATTTTGAATGAAATATTTTATCATTCACTTTACGTGCATAGATATTAATCAAAGTATAATTTTATGAGTGTTCATTTTAGAAATAAATGCAAATGCATTTTGAATGAAATATTTTATCATTCACTTTACGTGCATAGATATTAATCAAAGTGACTTTAGATTGAATTAAATGACCCATCACCATGATATTTTGCCCGTCAGGATCAGATACTTTGTCTGATAATACAAATGAGATTGGTTTGTGTATTAAGCTTCCCATATCTCTAGTTTTCTATTTATAGATGGAGTGAAAGATTTTGCCAATCTAATCACTTTGCAACCAAAACTGGTCCTTAGTTATTAACTGAGTCTCCTGTAAAAATACTATCTTGGTATTGTCAGTATCTCCAGCCCTCTCAGTGTGCAGACTTCTACGACTCTCCTACCTACACATTCTCCAACTCAACCTGCATTAAATATCTCTGAAGAGGATGTGTGTCGGCTCTTCAAAGGAGAACACACTAAGAAAGTAACACACCCAGATGGGGTCTCACCCTCCTGCTTAAAAATCTGTGCTGATCAACTGGCCCCTGTCTTCACTTGGATTTTCAACAACTAATTAGTGCTGTGTGAAGTTCTGTTATGCTTCAAACAAGCCACTATCATACCAGTCCACAAAAAATCCTATATAACAGAATGAGAATTACTACACAGCTGTTGCTGACATCTGTGGTCATGAAGACCTTTAAGAGACTGCTGTTAGCTCACTTGAAGGACATCACAACTCCCATATTAGACCCCCTTAGTTTGCTTTCCGAACCAGTCAGTGGAAGGTGCAGTCAACATAGGTCTGCACTACATCCTGCAACATCTTGACAACCCAGGAATATATACAAGGACTCTGTTTGTGGAGTTCAGCTTTGCATTCAACACAATACAGCTTTGCATTCAACACAATAATCCTGGAGCTCCTCCACTCGTAATTCTGTCCCCGCCTCCACCTGTCACTGGATCAGCGACTTCCTGACCAATAGGAAACAGCAGGTAAACCTGGGGAAACTCACATCTAGCTATCATACAATCAACACAGGTACCCCCAGGGATATGTGCTCTCCCCACTGCTCCTGTCCCTCTACACTAATGACTGCACCTCTATGGACCCCTCTGTCAAACCTATCAAATATGCGGATGACACAACTACCATTGAGGAGTCTGCATACAGATGGGAAGTTGAGCAGATGGCCCTTTGGTGTAGTTATAACAATCTGGAGCTAAACACGCTCAAAACTGTGGAGATGAAAGTGGATTTTAGGGGAAGTCCCACAATATTATCCCCTCTCTCCATACTTAATACTGCTGTGAAAGTTGTACAAATGAAATGCAAATCCAATTTAGTATCTATCATTAAAAGGGTAAAACAGTGAATGTTCTTCTTGTGACAGCTGAGGAAGTTCAACTTTCACAAGAGCTGCAGATTGAGTTTTACACAGCAGTCACCGAGTCGGTTCTCAGCTCATCCATAACGGTGTGGTTCAGGTCAGTGACTAAACATAACAAAAACAGGCAACACTGAATAATCATGTCTTCCGAAAATATCATTGGTGCCATTCTGACCATTTTACCGGACCTGAATTATCTCCAGAGTCATGAAACGAGCTAGGTAAATCATTACAGATCGCTAACACCCAGGCCTCAAGCTTTTTGAACATTTTACATCAGCCAACCATCCATCCATCCATCTTTTATCCAACCTGCTGAATCTGAACACAGGGTCATGGGGGTCTGCTGGAGCCAATCCCAGCCAACACAGGGCACAAGGCAGGAACCAATCCCGGGCAGGGTGCCAACCCACCGCAGGACACACACACACACACACCCATACACCAAGCACACACTAGGGACAATTTAGGAATCAGCCAGCCATTATAGATTAATATATGCCAAAACAAACAGATATAAGAACAGATTTTCCCAAAGGCTATTAAGTTGAGACAATCCCCAATGGGGTGACACACCGAAACGAAATTGCCATGTCTGTTGAGAGCTGTTTATCCATCACCAAGGCATCCGCAGGTTCACAGCGCTCCAGAGGTTTGCAACACCACAGAGGCACAACGACCTGGCCCTGACCCTTCCAGTTTGCTGTTGTCTGTGTGTAGTAGAGTGGTAGCTCCTGCTGCAATAAATAATCTTGTTGTTCCTGTTTTAAGTGGAATAAAGCTTAGACTTAGACGCAGCCTCATCTTTAGGGTGCAAGACAGCGACTCACCCGTCACAATATATTTATTTACATTCTGTCTTGTGTTTTTTTATGTTAATCTCAGGTGTGTGATCAACTGTTGTATGTACGTCGATTATGTAACTTATAATTGGAGAGTCATCAAAACTGGACTTAAATTCTATGCATACTTGGCCTATCAATCTGATTCTGATTCTGAAAAATGACCTTTTTTATGTTTAGATAAAGTTTGAGATCTTTGACATTTTGTTTCATACAATAGCGTTCACCTTGATATCAAATTGTTGCCAAGAATTGTGGCTACAGAGCCTTTTAGTATGTTGGCACAGATAGTTCTCGGGGTAAAAGGGATAAATGAGAAGTAACATACTCTTTTGCTTTTGTCAGTGGCAGAAGTCAATTGTTCAATATCTTCAACACGAGTTATAAATGTTTGCTTAACTTCTTCAAGCTGAGCACCAAGTACACTAATTTTACTCTTAGACTTATTCATATTTTCCTGTACTTTTCATTATTCTTGCTAGAATTTCTTTAAAGGTTACATCAAAGTTATTATATAAATGTACCTCCTGGTCTTTAATATCCTGAAGCTGCTTGTCATTTCTCTTTTGCATATCCTTCATTATATCCCTTATATCTTTCTGTGTGTCACTCTTTATGTCTGTTATATTCCCCCTGAGTTCAGTAATCATTACCTTCAGCTCAGACAGTTCATTTTCATCTTCTCTTCATGGAAGTCAGTTGGAGTTGATTCTGTTGACTCATTTCAATGGGGATTGGGAGGCCATGTTATGTTTCTATTATCCTCCCGAGATCAGTGGATTCTCACTGCCTGTCTCACTTCCAGTTTTGTTTCCACTTTCTCTCTCGTCTGGAGCCGATTCTGCGGCATGAGATGTTGGCAGATCTGTTCTTCCACCTGTCTCGTCCAAGTCAGTCTATGGCATGCCGTATTGTGAACTAGAACTTGAGTCTGGTTTAAACTTTGATTAAACCTTAGCTTCCTTTTCCTTCTCTTTCTGAACCCTTGGTCTGTTGCTCATGATTGTATATGCTTGCATTTACTTGTAATTAAATCTTCTCGGGTTGACTAAATGCAGGATACCTCTGAATGATAGTAGCAAAAAAGTAAAAACACAACTGCCAGGAGAGCTTCATCCTAGATGTCCACCTCTCACAACAGATGAGACTCTTGTCGTTTTCCTTTCTCTTCTTTGTCTATTTCTCTCCCTCTTCTTATCTCTCGCTGTTTCAAATTCACGTTCCTCTGTTCTTAAGGCACCAGATTTTGTTGTAAATCGGAGAATGAAAGATGAGATTGTGAGACTGGAGTGACAAGTGGTGTATTAGACCTGGTGAAGAAAAATAAAGGATAAAGGAAAAAAACCTGATAAAGAAAGAGAAATACTGAGACAAAGAAGGAGTATAAAATTAACGTTTTTGAACAAATTGTGAATATCCTGGACATCCAAACCAGTCAAAAGATGGCTGTGAAAGAAAAACTTGTTGGCATTGACCACAAAGATTGTAGACGTAAATCATAACCAGACCAGAAAGAACCCCAAAATAACACTGCAGAGACATAAAATGAATAAAACAAAAATGTGACCATAACACTATTATCACCTGTGAGAATTAAAAAGGCAGAGAATCAGACGGATAAATAGACAGATGGAGAGGTGGCACATGTCAGGGGCACACTGGTTAGCATTGTGTTAGTGGAGATAATAAGGAGATGTGCAGCAAAGCCACTGATGGGTGGATCTCTGGGAAGATTTATAGAAGCAAATGAGGTAAACTGGAGGGGAGCCAATCAGAAAGAGGCATTCAAGTCTTTGGCTCTGTTGGTCTCAGTAAGTCGGATCGAAAATGATCAGGCATGTTTTAGGTAATGGAGGAGTGAGCTTTTGTTGAATAGCCTTTCGTTGGTTGAGTTTTCCTGTTTACTATTCAGTGACAAAGTCAGAAAGAACATACTGATGAAGGATGAAAGTGAAAAGAAAACTAAAAAATACATCACAAGATGTCATTGCAGATTGGATTAATGCGGTTAATGAAAAGATGAGAGGGAATCAGAAGACGATTCTGACTTGAAGTCTATCAAAGTGACAGGCTGACTCTGCTCAGCTCTGGTGATGGTAGCTCTGAATCTTTGGTTGCTGCATCTCACCTGGCTGGCCTGTGCAGTCTTTAAAAAAGATTTGGGCAGGGGGCTACAGTGACATATAGCAGAATTATTTAGCCTGTGATATGAAGATATCTGCCCTGATATATCTTGAGACATACAAGTGTCCAACTGAGATAGGCAGCAAACAAAGATTCAGTTCATTCTATTCATGTAATGTGAGGAAAGACATCACTTATCAGGACATTAACCAGTAAGAACCCTGCCTGGCTGAGGTCCATTTTATACCTCAGGCATTTCTCAATAAAAGAACCCAAGTCTGAATAGAGTAGACCCCCTGATTTAGAAGACCAGAATAAAATGATCCAGTAGTATGTACCTTTAGTGACTGAAGTCCTTTCTTTAACAATATATCATAGGATTTTCTATACCAAACAACACAACACTGAAAACAATGTGCTGTCAAAATGTCATGTTAGTATAGAGTCCCTAAGTATTCTTTTTTTCTTCTTCTTTTGGCTGCTCCCATTTAGGATTCACCACAGCAGATCATCCATCTCCATCTATCCTTGTCTTTTACATCATTTTCTGCCACACCGAATACCTTCATGTCCTCCCTCACCACATCCATAAACATCTTCCTTGGCCTCTATCTTTTCCTCTTGCCTGGCGGTTCCATCCTCAACATTCTTTTCTGGACATATCCATCATTTCTCCTCTATATTTGCTCAAACCATCTCAATGTAGCCTCTATGGTCTCTCTAATATACCATATATTATATAATATGCTAATCATACTGTATGAGGAATTTCAGAGTAGCAGAAAAGCATTTCAACGTAGTGAAAGATACGTACGTGGACAATTAGTCTGCAGTGAGGAGTGTGGTAGGAATGACAGCCTGGTTCAGCTTATTGGCTGCAAGGTTAGGCCTCTTGGTAACACTTCATGTATTTATTAAAAAACAAAATCGTGTGCTCCCCTTTTCTGGGAATGGCACAAGGCTTTTAACAATATCATTTTTCAGCTCCTTCTTGAGCTTTGTATGTAATTGGCGATAACTACTTAGCTGACCTGCCTAAATTATGAAGATTTCAGAAACACATCTGAATTATAGATTAGAAATAACGCAAACTTTGTCTCTTTCAATCACTCTGCAGCGTTCATAAAAGATGGTTGACATTTACAGAGTATCAGTGAAACGCACTGATGACTTCTGTACCATAGAAGAATTACAACATCCCAGTGAAGAAGAAGACCAGAGAGGTAGGTGCTGTAGACTGACTTTTATAAACTTAAAGACAATTATTATTTCTGTCAAGGGCAGGCAAAGTAGTTCTTTTATATATTATGGTGTTTTGAAAAATTGGGAAGTGTAAGGAAGAGGAATGGATGGGCTGATGTTAATGAATGAATTGTCTGCTCATTTCAGTAAGGTTCCCAGTTTATTTGTCCCCACTGTCTGTGAATTGAAGATTTTTTGACCTTCATGTAGTATAGACAATAGACAGTAGTATAGAATAGACAACACTCTACTCACTCATTCTTGCCGTAAAGCACAGTTTTGAAGGAGAAATAAGAGCTTAAGCTGTGACTCAAAGCTCTCTTGTTTCCACACTAGTGACGGCCAAGTTTTAGTTGGCTGTTCAGAATACTAATTTAATTTACTAATTTTAACAGTTTGAGTGACATTCAGACATTTATGGAGGTGCCACATATTGTGTGGTAGGTGTTACTGTCATGCCAGGTTCAAGCGAGTAACTCCACCCTGAGTATATTCATTTATTTATGCCATGTCTTTACTCTCCGGTGGTCAGTGTTTGGTGTGCTCTGCCTCAGTTCACTTTAGCTTAGCCTCTTTGCCGTGTCCTCTACAATTTCATAAGGAAAAGTGTGACTCTTATGTGACACATGCCTTCACAAGAGATTCATTCTAAGATCTTATCCTGTTCAGACTGTGTTCAGTCACATGCACACAGGACGAGAAGTGAAGAGCTGAGGTTAGAGCTTGTGATCCTCCTTCATGTTCAGGGGGATGTTTAGAACATGTTGTGGAATGAGCCCAGCCACAGAGAGACACAGAGACACACAAGTGCCAAAAGCACACACGTTATTTCTCCACTGCACAGTACACAGTGCAAAAATCACCACCAATGCTCAGTCATCATCCTTTTTCTCTGTTTCTTCTCTCTTTGTTTCCACCTCCTCTCCTCTCCCACAAGCTCTGTCCTCTGCCTCCCGACTCTGGCTCTCTAAATGGAGTGAGGCGGCCTCTTTTTTTACTGCACCCAGGAGTGCTCCAGGTGCTCCCTGATCATCTTCTGGGTCAAAGTGACAGGTAAGTTATTCTCAATGACATGCAAACACATGTCAAGTAAGCAGACAACAGCTGATGTTGTGAAAATAATAATCAGGTTAGCCTGTGCTGAGATCTGGAGGTGGTCACGGACAAGAAAACACGGGAATGAGGACTTGGAACAGGAATGTTGATGGGACAACAGCAAGTGGGAATGAAGGGGAGACCAGTTAATGGCCACATTGATGGTGGTGCACCAGTGTAGGAAATGAAAATGAACTTTAACTGACCACCCAGGGACAATGACAATAATGTGGGAAAGAGGAGAGATTTATCTCGTCTACTGTTCAGCACAAGGATTATTGAAATATGATAAATGCATATATAAAGTATGGCGATCTATACGACAGGGCCCAGCCATACTAGACAGACAAACATATAAGGCAGAGAGACTGGCTGTTTACTGGTTTTGAGAGTTTTAATTTATCTTGGCACACATAAATAGTTTAACAATACCAAGTCTTTATGGATGATGTCTGATGTTGTGTGCAGGAGTTGTTTTCTTGTTGCCCCAGGTTCATGTGGAGGATTCTTCTTGTGTTGGCATCCACTCTTTTTCTTTTACTGCAGGGTCTTTCATCTGTAGTGGTCTGTGGTGCTGCTTTCTCGTCTTCCTTTCTGCTGTGAGGCCCATTTGTTGTGTTTGCAGTTTCATAGAGAAGAGCGTTACTGTTTCGGGCACAAGAGTTTAGATGCTGAAATTCCCTTCTTGAAGTAAGCGCTTTATATAGTGAGTGGGGATCCACTTATACCCCCACTAATGTGTAGCATCCACTGGACATGGAGGGCAAATTAGTCCTGGACATCGGGATACACCCTGCTCTTTACAAAGGATGTCCAGGGATCTTTAATGACCACAGAGAGACAGGACCTCAGTTTTATGTCTCATCTGAATGATGGCACCATTTTTAAAACACAGTATCCACTTACAGACCACAAGGTAAGCATCCACGCTGGCCCCAGGCTTTGCCCAGGTGGTCTCCTATCCAAGTACTGGCTGGGCCTGAATATGCTTAGTTTCAGGTGGATGACCTCATCTGAAGTGCAGGTGGTGTGGTGTAACCACAAGGGGGCGTTAGGGATCCCCAAACCACAGACACAGTAAAGCATCACACGTTAATAGGGTAAACTAAAGGATTTTTATTCCATTCCCAGGCACCTCTTCACCATCCTTCCAATAATAAGCCACAATTACACAATACGTCACAGTAAACCAACATTTCTTCTTCCTTCTCAACCTCTGCTGAGTTTTGCCTGGTGCCTCCCAACTCTGACTCATTCATGAGTTGCACCGGGCTTTCTTTTATGCCAGACCTGTAAGTACTTCTGTGGGCCATGCCCCATCTTCCAGGAAGCACTTTTGGGCCATAATGAATGGTGGGAGGTCCTCCCCTGAAAGCGCTCTCTGTCGATCCCAAGGGACCCCTACAGGTCTGCATTTCAGGACTCCCCTAGTTTTTACGAGGACCACTGCCACCTAGTGCATGGGGCACGGACCTACTCCAAAGTTCCTGCCTCTTCTGGTCTACCCATTATTTTATATTTCAGCCCAGCCAGCCAATCTGCCCTTCGTTCCTCTCAGGAGTCCCATTCAGATAATAACCTATGCTCCACCCTGGCAGGGATGCCAGTTCTTTTCCCACAATGGTTTAAAATCCAGTCATTTTGGAGAGTGGGTGTCCTGGGTCCCCTTAGAGATCAGTGAGTGTGTGTGTACCTGTCTCTGACAGAATACGTGGTTGCTGCTAGTTTTTAAACAGGAATTCTAACACCTCATGATTGGTTTAAAGTCCCTTCCAGTCACAAAATCAGGACCTACTCAAGTTATTCTGACTTTCCCAGCCCTTATTTCTTAAATTATAGCTCTTTGTTCTTGCCTGAGTCCATTTCATGCCTTCTGGCTTAAGGCATTTGCAGAGATGTCTGATTTCCTCCTTTATCATCAGATGAACTACAGGCAGATTCTTGTACAAGCAGCAGTTCAGTCACTTAGTTCGGAATGTTAGTGGGGGAAAGCATAGCTGGATGTCTACTAAATCTGCTACCTTAACAGGCCTGGTGGGCCGCTAAAGCCTGGAAGAATGGGCAGTGCCCACTTTGTCCTACCTCAGGTAGTTAATGTGATGTTCATTCTCTGATCTCACTCCACTTTGATTATCTTGCAGCTCCAGTGCCTCATGTTGAAGCAGAATGGAAAGTCATCCTGGAGAAGGTCCTGGCATCCTTCTGTGTTCTCCTACTGGTCGCCCTCATATTCATTTCTGTTTACTGTAAGTATCCTCTGTACTGGTATGGCATTGAAAAGTGAAGGAAATATGAATGCTGTGACGAGACACTTCCTTCTGGGCTGTCAAGTTAGAGCCCAAGGACCAGAAGGGGCGGAGACAGTTGCCCTCACTGGGCGTTTTGTCTGTGGAGGAAAAGGACAAGACAGTTAGCCACAGCACCCAAAACCGGCCCAGCATGGTATCACATACCTGGGAAGAACTTGAAGGGTGAGTCTCTGACGTGCATGTGTGACAACAGCAGTTGTGACCTTACAGGGCCACTCCTGAGTCAAATCGTTATCCTGAATTACCTCCAGCAATTATCAGTTTCCATAAAAGTTCGCTTTATTAAGAAAATAAGTCAAATACTCTCAAAAGAATGTTTATAAGAGGAGCAACATTACATATAATAACAAGGCTCAGGGAGCTCATGCTTCATTGAGTTAAACAAACATAAAAAATACTTTGGCAATAAATAATACTTTGGCAGTTGCTGGTTTATCTTAATCTAAAAAACTCACTTCTCACTCTCTTAAGAGTTTTTTTGATGTCTGTCCCCCAGTACTCTCCTTGGTACAGATCAACATCCCTGTCTGCTAATAAATGTGCCTCCAGCTACAGATATCCAAAGAGGCTCTCATTCCTACCTTCCCTCACCAAGACTTCACTATTTAAAGTTGGATTGTGAAGTCCTTCTGGTGCCATGGGTTTGAAATCAGAAAAACACATCTGGATTAATCAGAAGTTCAGAAATGTATCATGGACATGTCCCCTGACTTCTCTGCTGCTGGATTATCCCATAAGAGCTACACGATCCATGAAGTTTGTTGCATTTTGCTGCTGCCATCTTCCATATTGTGGAATTAGGATATCATTTTTACCAACTAAGGATTTTCCAATGCAGGGACATTTCCTTGCAGGTGTTGTATCCAGTAAAGGGTGGAATCCTTTAGTCTCTTACACAAGTAGACATGATCAAAGGCATATCATCCAGGAGAGACCTTTATTACTGTTGTTCAAATTGCATATTTATCTGACATCTGTATCACAACAACAGAAGTAACACTTTTTTTTTAACAAGTAAAGACAATGCCAGTGCTTATCTGACAAACACAAATGCTGAGCTGTCACTTTATTCCTCTGTGAGGTGCCACAGGTTATGCAAAGCTGAAGGGGGAATAGAAATCTGAACGAGCTACCTTAAACACAGCAATGACATTTATTGAAGCCATTTTTTCTTACAAGTCCAAATACCAAAAACACTTGTCAAAACGCAAGCAGTTCAGAGATCAGCAACAAATCAAAATGAGTGAAAAACCACGAGCCTCGGGTAAATGAAAGAAGAAAATCCAAAAAAGCAGCAAGGAACCAAAAACTAACATCAGAGTGTGTAACCTCAGGGGTTAATAGTACACCGCGCTTGAGGAAAGATCTCCTTTGAGCTTCTTTGTTTCTTTACCCCTGCCCACCCATCAAGTGCCCACTGCATTATATTCATAGACAGGAGCGTCTGGAGGAGCATTACGATGTCTGCTTATTTGAAATGTTTCACCCTTTTGTTCTGTGGCTTATAATGACCTTTTAATGTGATTATTTCATTTGGCCATGATGCCATGTTGTTAATCAGTGGGTGCCAACATTTTGTGGTTTTGTTGCCTAAACGCATAATTCTGTTGGTTGAGCAGTGCACACTGAAAGTCACAGTCTGTGACACAATCGTCACAATGACATTTAAGCTGGCCTCAGACTTTTGTATGTATCTAAAATTATAAGGCCTTGTTACTTAGTAACTGATTTCTTTTTAATATTTCATATCTTGATCTTTTTTTTTTTTGCCTTTATGGCCTTCTGATTTACTGTCCTGAGACAGAACTAAAATGACATCCAAAAGGTGGGACTGGCTGTAGGTGGGGTTGGCTCCTAGTTGATTCTTTGCCAATTAAAGGAAGGTTTGAAGATCCTGACAATAAGCTTGGGGTTTCAAGGAGAAAGGTCTGTAGCCAGTCAGTCTTTTCTTGATGGCTTCTCTCCGGTGAGTAAGAGCTGCTGGATGCACTCATGTAATCAGAGAGTTGTGTGTGCAAACAACGTCTTAGCAGCTCTCAGCATCGGAATGACAACCTGAAGCAAAATTTTCCCCAGATTGTCATGAGGTGAGGTCCATGGCGGTGCAAATTATAAAAAACAAAGTGTGGTCAGCTCGGTGTGTTGTAGTGTGGTGGAGCGGCTCTTATTGAGGTGGTCAATGAATCCTGCATTCATGTGCAGACACACCTGGTGTTGACACACTAGGGCACTTAATTAAGCACTGTGCCCACCGATATTTAAAAGGGAAGGCTGAGCCATACTGAGGGGTGGTTAGAGGATAAGGAGACTGAACTTCAAGGTGGGATCGGCAGAGCAATCAAACACAGAGGAGGAGAGGAGGCAGGGCGGTCGGTCCACTGCAATGGAGCCAAAGCATTGACACTCCAAGGGATCTCCTTGCTGAACTTTAATGTAAGAGCAAGAACTGGGATTGTCCCTCCAGAGATCCAGATAGCACAGTACAGCATATGTGAAGACAGGGGGCCGGCTAGGTGCGTCTCAGGCCAAGCCAGAGAGGGCAGGCAGGACAAGAGTCAGTTGATGGTGGAGGAGAGAGGTCTTCTTATCTTGTCGAGGAGACTAACCTGATGCCTTGAATCATTTCAAAGAGGGACTTTAAAGTATTGATTGACTGTTTTTAACCTCCACAATTGCACTGCCTTTTTATGGACTATATTGACTTATTTCTTACTCCTGCATTGTACTTGTCATGCATTTGTGTTGAGGGGGTCACCTTTCAGGCTCATCTGAGGTAAACTTTACCATTCTAGGATGCCAGGGGCCATGATTCTTAACAGTTGTATCTCTCTTGTCACCCACAGCTCAGATAGGATTCCCACTGAGGGCCACTGGCCATTCCCTTCGAGTCCGGTAACTATAAAAGCAAGGCACTGCCAAGAAGTGGCGTCTCCTTCTGGAGATAACTGCACTGCATTACTGAGCTCTGATCCTGTGAAAAGACCGCTCTCCAGAGCCTATCGTTGTGAAGCCAATGGCTAAACCTTTAGTATTTGTTAACTTTGTGCTATTATGCACCCATTACTATCCATCCATCCATTTTCCAACCCGCTGAATCCGAACAGGGTCACGGGGGTCTGCTGGAGCCAATCCCAGTCAACACAGGGCACAAGGCAGGAAACAATCCTGGGCAGGGTGCCAACCCACCGCAGTGCACCCATTACTTTCCTCCAAATCATAATACGCCTGTTGCAGTTCTCCTGTTAGGAAAGGATAAAGTAGATGTGCCCGCAGGTGCATTTGGACTTCAGTTGGGCTGGTCCCTGTCCTTATCCAAGGTGTTGTGCTTCCGCTGCCTTAAGTCGAGCTTTGGCTTCTGCCAGGTCTGCCTGTGGTGAATTTCTAACTGGTTTAACTGATCCGCTAGTTGTTGGACTGATTCTGCCAGGTTGGCTGATTTCAACCATCGTAAGGCACAGAATCTTTCTGATTATGCCACTTGTCATTGGACTAAGGAAGGAGTGGACTCAAACTAAATGTTGGGGTGCCCACCGGGTCACCCTGTTTACTTGTAATAAAAAAACAATTAAAGCAATAGGCTTACAGATGAAAGAAAAATGAAACCAATAGGCTTATGATAGCGGAGGCTGACCCAAGGACACACACGGCGTGACACACTTTATTATTTTGGTTTGCAGTTTGACTTTCAACACCAGTTGTTGCTTGTTCATACCCCTTTTACATTAATAAAAATAAAAAATAAAAACAGAGCTTCTGTTTCACACCGAAAACTAGTAAGGCACAATCTTCATCTGTTATTACAAACTCTGATGGAGTAAAATGAGAAGGAAACATGGCAAGTGATTGTTTGTCACTGCAAAATTGATAACATTGCTTAACTCAAGCCTAAAAGATATCTGATTTTATATTATTGATTGTATGAAATGACTTGTTTTCCTCAGATTTCAAAGATTTAAATCATCAGGAGCAAAACTTGGAAAAGTTAAGAAATACAAATTACATCTTGACCAGTAACAACAGTGATCTGTTGAAGGTTCATACAACCCTGCATTCCCAAAATGACAAAAACTACAGAGTTCTGCAGTCTCTGTACACAACTCTGAAGGAGCAAAATGATAAACTGTCAAAAGAGTTCAGTAATATGAAGGACTTCTACTGTGATTATACAAACACAACTAATGGTGAGTGCTCTGCTGCAGGGTTAGTAGACTGTGGGCTCCTTGCTCATCTAATCCCTCATTTTTCATTTGCTCTTTTGTTTTGTTTTCCACAGAAAACGCTTGCTCTGTATGTAAACCAGGCTGGGTCCCCTTCAGGTCCAAGTGTTACTTCCTTTCCATTGATACTCTGAACTGCAAAGACAGCTGTGATTGGTGCAAGAAAATGGATGGACAACTAGTGAATATAGAAAGTTCTGATGTGCTGGTATGTCATTTATGCAGGTTGATTTAAGATGACCGTCTTGATAAACTGTATGCTGTAAGTTAAACTGTCAGGACAAGCGCATTGCTTTAAAAAATAACGCTTTGAAAGTGCATCACAAGAACAATCCAAAAAGACCAAAGCTGAAATTCAGTCAGCTCAGTATGTTATTAAAGCAGGAATGTCTTTCTTTAGCAGATTCCTTTAATGGATCTGGAGAGTCAGTCAAAGCATTTCAAAGGCTCAGGGAGACTGCCATATTAAGTAAAGTCTGAAAGACCCTTTGTTTTGTGACCACTATGTGAGAAAGTAAAGATTCTGTCAGAGGACTCTTTTCGTCTTTCTTCATTCACTACAACTGACGCCATCAGACATGCTGTGAATCCTAGTTTGCTGTTTCTTCTTTCTTGGCTGCAGGAGCTCTTAGAGTTGCCATTTCTACATTACGTTTACATGCATTTCTGGTTTTTGATTGGATATCTGAGAGATACGTAATGGACAAAGGGTTACTGGTGATGTGCTAGTCGATTAGTATATAAAGCAATTTAAGATTTGTGCATCATTTTTTCATGAAAATCACCAGGGGCCTCATGTATAATGGCGTGCGTAGAACTCACACTATAACATGGCGTAAGCACAAAAGCGGGATTGTGCGTACGCACAGAAAAATCCAGATGCAGGAATCTGTGCGCACGCATACTTTCACATTCTTCCACTACATAAATTCCGATCAGCGTGAAAAGTAACGCACGTGCACGCGCCTTCTGTCCCGCCCCAACTCCTCCCAGAATTACGCCTCTTTGAATATGCAAATCAATATAAATAGCCTTCTGAGAAAAGACAATGGGAAAAGCACAGGGTTTCGAAAATATATGAATTTCAGCGAATACCAAGTGGAGGCAAAGGAAAAACGTACTATTTGTTGGTTTAAACAGTGGTATAATCAACAAAAGAAAGTTGATCGAGTGACAGAGTGTCGGAGAAACTCGAAGGCTCAAGTTCACAAAATCGCACAGTGCCCGAAATAAAAAAGAAATCACATATCAAAGTCGCCGTGAAAAGGCAAGTCGTAGCCCACTGTGTGAGTGTCATATGAAAGCTTATTAGGGTACAAACAAAAAACATAGGCACACAGTGGGAAAAAAGCACGAAATGTCAACTTTAATCTCGAAATTTCCACTTTAATCACGTAGTTTATTTTGCTATTAAAGTAGAACATCATAAACTTCATCTTAAAATCGTTTATTTTACTAGTTTCTCAAGTAGCACGTTAAATGCTTTGTTCTGTGTTTGATCTTCTATGTGCTCTGTGTGTGAATCACTACGTGCTTCCGTTCTTTCTCTTTCTCCGACAGGACACAGAATGCATTACATTCATGATATTACAGCTCACTGAATAATTAAAATACTGAGATGTATACGTGATATCATTTTCATGATGATATGAATGAAAGCATGTTATTAAACATGGGAACACGGTGGCGCAGTGCTTGTTCATATCTCACGGTTAAGGCTTGCTGCACCATGTGCGACCTTCAATGAAATAATTTATTACAGAAGTACTGTCTCTTTCAAACGTACTAACCTCCAATTCCTGTCCATACTTTTCTTTCTCCAATCGCCACACAATCAGCTCTGTAATAGACGTTAAGCCATTTGTAAGCTTAGAACGCCGATTCCTCAAAACTTTTAAGGAACATTGAGATATCATCGTAGTACATGTTTAATTATTCTATTCGTCTATCCTTCCAGTGTCGTGTCAGCACCAGCAATAATACAGCGCAAGGTAGGAGCTATCCTTGAACTAGCTATACGCTGCGGCACCGTGTCCTCACATGTTTAATTATTAACAATACAGATTATTTAAATGAAGTTAAAGTTTTATCTGTATACTATAAGAAATATATTTTGCTGCATTTCATCTTAAAAATGATATTGTCATCATACGTGCTTTATAAAGTAGTGCAGGTTGTGCAATATTATAACTGTAGTGTAAGTTTACAGTGAGGTGATTGTACTTATAAGTACAAACAGTTCTACAAGGAGCACTTGATGGACTGATTGAGTGCGTTTATAGTTCTTGGGATGAAACTGTTTCTGAAACACGAGGTCCGTACAGGAAAGGCTTTGACGCTTTTTGCCGTGGTTGAGGTAGTGTGTGCTTGAAACTGTATACCGATAATTCTCTTTCCGATCATCTGCTGCTGTGATTCACACTCAGATACAGTGATATAAATACTCCAAGTGGTGCAGTGAGAGTAATATGGAAAACGATGATCCGCAGTGGCAACCCTTAACGGGAGCAGCAAAAAGAAGAACAAGATGCAGTGAGCGTCACAACGCTAAAGCAGTTATGGTATTTGGAATACTATGGCTATTCCCTGGACCATTATATTGCTGCAGGTTTATTACAATCAGATGCATTACACTAATAAACAGTATGCAGTTAATTTCAGTGTATTTATAAAGCCGCGTCAGGAATGTGGAGCTAAGAAAGAAAGGATGTGCACACGGGAACAGTAGCACTGCTTTGTCGCTGGGTGCCGCCAGTCTGCAAAACCGAGCAGAGAAATTGTGTACGCCAAGGTATGAGTTACCATGGAAATGTGCGCGGCTTTACGTCAAGTTTAGGTTTTATACATCGCGATTTGAGCGTGGAAATGGGAGTACGCAACATTTCTGTGCGTACGCACCGTTTATACATGAGGCCCCAGGTGACCATTGCATCACTCCAAATAAAACACAGAATGCTACTGAACTGCCCTTCCGAGGTGGTAGGCCCCTGTTAAGACCCAAATTAGTGAAAATGTCTGCAGATTCTCTCATTGGTTGATATCCATTGGGGGCAGGGGTTTTTGTGCAGTTTCCCCCAGAGATGTCGTATTTAGTATTCAGTATCTCTGTTAGCACACTGACACATTAGTTGTGTTGGACATCACTGCCATTTGCTCAAGTGACACAAGAAGTGACACAATAGCTCTGTTTATTATAAAAGCAGGTAACACACTGAGAGTTTTGTCTGTTCATTGCATTTATAAGGGGACACTCAGGACAGTATATATTAAAGCAAAAAAAGGAGGTAAAATGTGTTTTATTGATTGTAACTAAGACAAGACAATTCAATACAATACAAGTTCAACTGTACATCAACTTCTTCGTTTCTTGTTTTCTTATCAGAATTTTTTAAACTATCAAGGTGATATCATCAAAGGTGTAACTAGATGTTATTGGATTAACGGATTTGACATCAGTAAAGAAAACCCAACTACCAGGATGGACGTTGGACCTGTGAAATACAAGAGGTAGGAAGACTCCTTTCAATCTGAGACGTCTCACTTTGACTGAATGAGCTACAAAACCGTATTAGGCAGGAGCAGAAGGGGGTTACCTACAGAAGACACTTTACTGTTATTATAAGAGACAAACAAATTGTTTACTATCTTATTTAATAACATTAAACAGATGAGCAGACATCAAAATAGTTTGTGCCTTTCTGACATTATTGAATCACAAAGCATTATTTGTATAATTCCTACATAAATATGGCCGGTGACTGCTGACTTCACATTTACCGACTCCTTTCCCTAAATCCTGCCACTAATGCTGGCCTTGCACATGTAGTCATGAATGTTGTTTCATAGAGCTCTGAAGACAATAATGAAATAAGTTACAAATGACAAACACTTTACAGTGCAGTAAACCAAACTACAAGTAAATAAGTGAGAATGTCATTTCTGAACTTAAACACACGGCTGAGGTGCCACGAGGTCACAGGGTGCCACAGGGACAGTGATGAGCCAAAGAGGCTGAGGTAGGAGTGTGAATGGACACAAAGTGGATAACTGCAGGTGGAATAGCGGACATATAATAGGCAGATTATGGGATGTTGTTGGTTATAAGGAGTCCACTCATCCATACAACTGTATTCCTGCCTAAAGTATGCAACTGAGGGAGCTGGACACTATCCAGACAGGAAAGAGACCAAAATCTGCCCAAAAGCCAGTCTGGCACACAGCAACCAAACTCTAAAATGAGCCGAGTACCATATGCTTGGGCAGATCATCATGCTTCCTCAATTTCATCACCATTTCTTATTAATGGTGGAAGTACAATATGATGACTTGTCAAGTTTTAGTTCATATTTATTATCACGTGTACATTTCACAATTCACGTATCCCATAGAGCAGTGAGAACAGTTCAATACCAGGAAGATATGAAGAGTCCAACACAACACATGAAATGTAACAACAGATGAAAGATACAACAACAACAACACATTTTCATACAGAAAAATATCTCAAAGTGCTTTACATAATGAAGAAAAGAAAAATAAAAGACAAAGTAAGAAATTAAAATAAGACAATATTAGTTAACATAGAATAAGAGTAAGGTCCGATGGCCAGGGGGGACAGAAAAAACAAAAAAAAAAACTCCAGATGGCTGGAGAAAAAAATAAAATCTGCAGGGGTACCAGACCACGAGACCACCCAGTCCTCTCTGGGCGTTCTACCTAACATAAATGACCAGTCCTCTTTGTATTTAGGGTTCTCACGGAAGGACTTGATGATGATGGTCATGTAGACTTTTGGCTTTTAATCCATCAATGTAGGAACATCACGGTGTTTTGAGTAGACACAAAGAAACCGGAAAAAGAAAGAGACGAGAGAGTAGGGGTTAGTACGGATTTTAGAGCCACCATGAATAGTTATTATAATGAATTGGATATACAGAGTATCAGGATTAAATTACAGTGAAGTTATGAATGTTGAGAAAAGCCAAGCAAAATGACACCTTTTATTGGCTAACTAAAAAGATTACAATATGCAAGCTTTCGAGGCAACTCAGGCCCCTTCTTCAGGCGAGATGTAATACAGAGACTGGAGTTCCCTGAGTTTATATACACACTCTAGGACAAGAAACAACACTGGTAAATATGTAATGGCTGACCCCTTTTACCCAGCCGGCAGCTACACTCCCAAGACCTGTGGCTTGGATAATTGACTGAGAAATAATCTAACTATCAAGCCGTACTTCTTACCAATTAAACTTTTCCCCCACAATCAACGGTGAAAAATATAAGCACACAAAAACAAGATGTAAAATTTAAACGGGTTATATGTATTAAGTAAAATAAGACATGCAAAAAATAAAAACATAAATATAAATATCCCTCCTCCCCAGCAATAACAAGACACCACCAAATATATATTTATACACAACAAAAACCCTCCCTTGTCCCTGTAACAAATAAACACACAACACGAATAACAACAATGAATGATAAACTGAAAATGAATGAGAACGTGAGTCCGGTAATAAAGAAACTGTCCTGAAAGCGGATGATTGAATTCGTGAAATTGCATTGTTTGATTCTCCCCGGAAAAAATGGAACAGCCTCACCGTGAATCCTCGTGTGTGTGGTGGATGATTAAGTCCTACCCCGGGGTCTCTCGTGGTGAGGTCCTTGAAGTAAATCCGGCAGATGGAAAAACAAACTGGATGGATATGCGCGATATGGAAAACAACAGGTACAGTGTGGTCGTGATTGTGAAAAAAAATCTCCTTCTCTCCTCCCTCTTCCTTCTCCTCCTACTGGCTTAAATAGTCCTGTGACGGCTGGGATTGATTGATTGTAAACAGGTGTTTTCCAGGTTTGCGGCTGTGGTCTCCTTCCATCATCCATCCCCCTTTACAGGGACGGCATTAACTGATACACAAACAGTAAATGGGACAATGAAACGAGACGCACTCAGAACTGACATTTAACACTATGTGGCGCCGCTACAAATCTTTAAATGAGAAATTTTAAATGTAAAAAATTAACAGATTCATTCCGGCTAGGGTTAATTTAACAAGAGAGAAAATTAACCCTAGCCTGAATGAATCTATTAATTTTTATTAATTTTTTACATTTAAAATTTCTCATTTAAATATTTACCAATGTTGTTTCTTGTCCTAGAGTGTGTATATAAACATAGGAAACTCCAGTCTGTGTATTACATCTCGCCTGAAGAAGGGGCCTGAGTTGCCTCGAAAGCTTGCATATTGTAATCTTTTTAGTTAGCCAATAAAAGGTGTCATTTTGCTTGGCTTTTCTCTTCATTCATAATGGCTAACACGGTACAGCACCCTAGTACTAGTGAAGTTATGAGAAAGCCAAGTTAAAATAATGTGTTTTCAGCAGTTTTTTAAAGTGCTCCACTGTATTAGCCTGGCGAATTCCTACTGGCAGGCTATTCCAGATTTTAGGTGCATAACAGCAGAAGGCCACCTCACCACTTCTTTTAAATTTTGCTTTTGGAATTCTAAGGAGACACTCAGTTGAGGATCTGAGGTTACGATATGGAATATAAGACATCAGACATTCTGATATATAAGGTGGGGCGAGATTATTTAAGGCTTTATAAACCATAAGCAGAATTTTGAAGTCAATCCTGAATGACACAGGTAACCAGTGTAGTGACATCAAAACTGGAGAGATGTGCTCTGATTTTCTTTTCCTAGTTAGGATTCTAGCAGCTGCATTCAAGACAATACAATGCAATACAAGAAACAGGTGGGATGTCATCAGCATGTGTTTGTCACGTGTAGTGATGGTGTTTCATCTGCTAGTAAGGGAAGGCCTCACTCATATTTTTTTCATAGATATAGTTACACATGTTTGGTTCATTCATTTGGGTGGCACAGTGGTAGCACTGCCATGCTGCTGTAAGAAGACAACGATTCCCAGGTCCTCCCTCAGTTTGATTTCACATGTTCACTCCATGTCTGCGTGGTTTTCCTCTGGCTACTCCACAAACACATACATTCATTGGGTTGGCGATGCTAAATTGGCCCTACAGTGTGTGTCTCTCTGCCTGTGAAGGACTGGCTCCCTGTTCAGGGACTGTTCCTGCCTTGGGCTCATATTCAGGATGAAGTCAGTTTAGAAAATGGAGGGACCAAGGGTTCTTTTGGTTTCTGTCTGAAATGTCTTACTTTTTAAACTGAATTGTCAGAAAATTTTAAATTGTTAAATGATATTTGTACGTATTAGTTTAGTTCAGATTTTCAGTCATAGTGTTTAACGATCTCTAAAATGAGATCATCAGCATAGTTAAGGGTCACAAGAGACACAGCAGCACTGATGGCTGCACAGAGAAGAGCAGTTGCCACCCTGTAATAAAGGCTAGCGAGGCCATGGCGTTTTAGTCTTGAATAGAAAAGGCCAAGTCTTCAGAATCATCAGAGGCCTGATAAAGTGAACTAGTGAGTCATGTTTCTGAGGACGGCTACTGGAAATGATCAGAAGTGTATTCAGCCAGAAAGCAGGAAGCAATGGCAGCATTTCTAGATGTCACCGTGAAAGTCAAGGCAATCAACATGGACAAAACGGTGAAGTTACACAAATCACAATGAAGGCTTTGACATATTCATTCATTTTACAAATATTAAGTGGTTTTTGAAGTCAGTATTACTAATATTATGTCTAAATATGTCTATATATATCAGTATGCTGCTGCTGGAGTATGTGAATTTCCCCTTGGGATTATATCTATCTATCTATATATCTATCTATCTATCTATCTATCTATCTATCTATCTATCTATCTATCTATCTATCTATCTATCTATCTATCTATCTATCTATCTATCTATCTATCTATCTATCTATCTATGAACCCATAAACAGTGTTTCTGTAAACGTTCTGAGACCTTTGTGCTAATATACAGTACCTTATATATATTTATAAATGTAGAGTTGTTTCATTTGCATCAGAATATATGAATAAAGAGTTTGTCAGCTGAGATACAATCTTCCACAATGACGATCCTGACTCAGAATAGGGTGAGTGTTGGGGTGTCATCATCTGTGTATGGTTTCTGTTATAAATGTACTTAATCATTTTGTGTAATTCACCCACCATGGTTAAGTCAGGCCCCAGACTGTCCCTGTACAGTGAGTATTGAATTTCAGTTTATTAGCCACACTACTGACTGACAGTCCTCTTTACTGCACAGCCTTGTGGCCTTTCATCTGTTTTATGTCTAAACTCAGGTGTGATGTATGTGAGCCTACAAGGTCAGTCAGATCAGTAGAAGACCTAATAAATAGCTCCTTTCTTGTTTCAGAGCCTGTGATGACTGCAAAGACTGTTTGAAGTTTGACTTGATGAAGAAAGAGTGTTACAATGTCTGTGGTAATCAGATACGATGGATCTGTGAGTCTCCTGTGTTTCCGCTTCATATTTAAACTGCTATCAAGAGTTCCAGCCACCTGCCAGATCTGCTGTCTTCAGGAATCGTAAGGATCACTTCATCAGTAAATCACAGAGCTGCTAGTCTGAGCAGAGTCCAGAAGGTCACCTCACTTTGTCTTATAGGTGACAGAGGTAGTGAGTGACAACATACTCGACATACAGGACTGGCAGGAAATGAAAGCTGCCATCTTATTGTAATCTCAGTGATGGTCGGTGGCTTCTTCACAGTTCTGACTGAATAGACCCCCGGACCCTGAACTGCACATGGTAGTTACAGATAGCAGATGAAATGATAAAGCTTCATTTACATACAAGACGAAAATGCACAGTTCCTGATTTTTATAAAACTATTTTGTATTTCTTTAATAAGCAACTCATGCAAGTCCTTTCAACATTTATGACAAAGAAGAATTACCAGCGTGTGTTTGTCTCGAGTGATGTGATGAAGTTTTTACCCCCCTTCCCAGTGTTTTCTGTTTTTGCATATTTTGCATAACATATGGCCTCTGACCTTCACAAAAACACAATATTAGAAAAGCAAACCTGCGGAAAGACATAATACAGTTTTTAAATCATTGCTTTCTTTATTCAGTGAACAATGTTATTATCCAACACCTCTGATGATAAGGTGTCATTGCCCCCAGACTTTCAATACCTGGCTGCTGTGACTTTATCAGCAATGATAAGAACTAAACACTCTGTAATTTATCATTTGAGATCAGACTTTCATGTTACTGTTGAGGAGTGATAGCCCACTGGTCTTTACTTTCATTCAGATACATTCAGAGTGTATGAGCATAAACTGTTCATTTCTGCACTTCTGTTTGTACAAGTTATCAATCTGACCAGCTCTGAAACTCTGTGTGTCCTCTGAGCCATTCAGCTGTAGGTTTTCTTTTTTGTTGTGGAGTATTGTCCTGCTGCATAATCCAACTACACCTTGGCTTCAGGTCATGGACAGAGGACTGGCCATTCTCCTAAAGAATATTCTGGTTCCTTCAAAATGGCAAGTCTTCACACACTGAGGCAGCAGCAAACCCCCTCGTTAATCATTATCACCCCCATGTTTAATTGAAGGTGTGAAGTTCTTATTGTTCAATGCCATGTTAGTTAATAGCAGACCTACTGGGACCTGCGCCAGTCGTTACTACAAGAGGGGTGAAGATGATTCAGGTGATTCTGAGCAATTATGAGATGAGCACCACAGCTGCTCTTGGACAGCAGAGTTTGTATTTGTCTTACTGCTCTCCCATGAGTCCTGCTTTTACTCTTCCCCTTTCATTCCATAGAGTCATTAACACTGACCTTAGATGAAGGGTAGACAGGCCTGAAGTTCTTTGGATGTTTTTTTTTTCTGGTATCCTCTGTTACTCTTTACTCAGGCATTGCTGTGACCTTGAGTGACTTTTGGCAGGTCAGCTTGTCCCATCATGATGTTGCTCTTTTCTGAATGTCTTTACTTTTTGAGATGACGGCTCTCACTGTGGTGCCATAGAGTCACAGAACCTTAGCAATGGCTATCATTTTCCTGATTTCACTTGTGTTTTTCTTCATCTCTTCTGAGATTTCCTTTGATCAAGACTCAGTGTTCTTCTAGAAACCTTATGGTGACAACTTCACTCTCGTGATAAGGGGCAACATATAGTGGGGGACATAGTTATTTAATCCCTTGCCGAATTTGTAAGTTTGGTCCCTTACAAAGAAACGAACAGTCTCTAATTTTTATGGTAGTTTAATTATAATGGAGAGAGACAGAATGTCAACCAAAAATCCAGAAAGAAACACATTACATAAAAGTTGCAGATTAATTTGCATGTCATTGAGTGAAATAAGCATTTGACCTACAACCCAGACAGAATTCTGGCTCCCACTGATTGGCTGTGTGCCCATGATTCTTGTAGTTTGTCACCAGGTCCATCCATCCATCCATCCTCTTCTGCTTATCCAAGGCCGGTTGGCGGTGGCAGCAGCTTGAGCAGAGACGCCCAGACTTCCCTCTCTGCCAGCCAGGAGACATAGTCCCTCCAGTGTGTCCTGGGTCTTCCCCGAAGCCTCCTCCCAGATAGATGTGCCCAGAACACCTCACCAGGGAGGCGTCCAGGAGGCATCCTGATCAGATGCCCGTGCCACCTCTCGATGCGGAGGAGCAGCGGCTCTACTCTGAGCTCCTCCTGGATGACTGAGCTACTCACTCTATCTTCAGCTGCTTGTATTCGCGATCTCGTTCTTTTGGTCACTACCCACAGCTCATGACCATAGGTGAGGGTAGGAACATAGATCGACTGGTAAATTGAGAGCTTTGCCTTACGGCTCAGCACCTTTTTCGCCACGACAGAACGATGCAGAGCCCGCATCACTACGGATGCCACACTGATCCACCTGTCGATCTCCCACTCCATTCTTCCCTCACTCGTGAACAAGACCCTGAGATATTTGAACTCCTCCACTTGGGGCCCCAACCCTGAGGGGGCACTCCACCCATTTCCGGCTGAATTGCTGCCATGACATGCACCGACAACCTTATGGCCACAGCTCCGGTCAGCTGCCTCAACAATAGAGGTACGGAACATGGCCTATTCAGACTTTATGTCCCCCACCTCCCTCGGGACGTGGTCGAAGTTCTGCCGGAGGTGGGAGTTGAAGCTACTTCTGACAGGAGACTCTGCCAGATGTTCTCAGTAGACCCTCACAATACGTTTGGGCCTACCAGGCCTGAAAGGCATCCTCCCCCACCATTGAAGCCTACTCACCACCAGGTGGTGATCAGTTGACAGCTCCGCCCCTCTCTTCATCCGAGTGTCCAAGACATGTGGCCGTAAGTCTGATGACACGACCACAAAGTCGATCATTGAACTGAGGCCTAGGGTGTCCTGGTGCCAAGTGCACATATGAACACTCTATACTTGAACACGGTGTTCGTTATGGACAATCCATGACGAGCATAGAAGTCCAATAACAAAACACCACTCGGGTTCAGATCGGGGTGGCCATTCCTCCCAATCACGCCCTTCCAGGTATCATTGTCATTGCCCACATGAGCATTGTAGTCTCCCAGCTGAAAGAGGGAGTCCCCAGATGGTGCGCCCTCTAGTACCACCTCCAGGGACTCCAAAAAGAGTGGGTAATCTAGACTTCTGTTCAGCGCATACGCGGAAACAACAGTTAGGACCCATCCCCCTACCCAAAGGCGGAGGAAGGCTACCCTCTCATCTACTGGGGTGAACCCCAATGAACAGGATCCAAGTCGGGGGGCAATAAGTATGCTCACACCCATTCGGCACCCATCACCGGGGGCATCTCCAGAGTGGTAGAGTGTTCAGCCCCTCTCAAGGAGATTGGTTTCAGAGTCCACGCTATGCGTCGAGGTGAGCCGACAATATCTAGCTGGAACCTCTTGACCTCGTGCACTAGCTCAGGCTCCTTCCCCTTCAGTAAGGTGACATTCCATGTCCCAAGACCCAGCTTCTGTAGCGGAGGATCGGACCACCAAGGTCCCCGCCTTCGGCCACCACCCAACTCACACTGCACCCAACCTTCTTGGCCCCTCCTACAGGTTTTGAGCCCATGGGAAGGGGGATCTACATTGCCTCTTCGGGCTGTCCAGCCAAGCCCCATGGGTGCAGGCCCGGCCACCAGGTGCTCGCCATTGAGCCCCACTGCCAAAGTTTTTATTTTTCATGGTAGGTTTTCTGAACTGCTCTTTGTCTCGCCCTTACCTAGGACCAGTTTGCCTTGGGTGACCCTACCAGGGGCATAAAGCTCCCGACAACAGAGCTCCTAGGATCATTTGGATACGCAAATCCCTCCACCACAATAAGGTGGCAGCTCAAGGAGGAGCTCCTCTTTACAGAAACTCTCTAAATCCTTTAGGTTTCTTGGTTGCCGCTTGGAAATTCGAATCTTTAGCTCCCTCCACAGATTTTCTATAGGATTGATGTCTGGAGACTGGCTAGGCCACTCTATGACCTTAATGTACTTCTTCTTTAGTCACTCCTTTGTTGCCTAGGCGGTTATGTTTTGGGTCATTGTCATGCTGGAAGACCCATCCATGACTCATCTTCAGTGTTCTGGCTGAGAGAAGGATGTTCTCGTCCAAGGTTTTATGGTATGTGGTCCTGTCCATTGGCCCCTCAATGTGGTGAAGTCGTCCTGTACCCTTAGTAGATTAACAGTCCCAAAGCACATTGTGCCCACCTCTGTTCTTGACTGTGGGGATGATGTTCTTTAGGTTATATTCAGCATTCCTCTTTCTCCAAATATGGCAGGTCGAGTTTCAGTTTCATTTGACCACAGCACTTTCTCACAAGCCTTCTCTGAATCATTTAGATGTTCACTTGAAAATTTGCGGGAATTGCAAAATTTCAATCCATTACAGCGTAGACTGTTACCAATGGTGTTCTTGGTGATTGTGGTCTCCACTGCTTTCAGATCACTAACAAGCTCCTCCCGTGTAGTTTTGAGCTGATCCCTCAACTTTCGCATAATCATCCTCAACTCATGAGGCAAGATCTTGCATGGAGCTCCAGACTGAGGGCTATTGATGGTCATTTTATATTTCTTCCATTTCCAAATAATCGCATCAACAGTCGTCACTTTCTCACCAAGCTTCTTGCTGAAGGTCTTGTAGCCCATTCTAGCTTAGTGTAGGTCTTCATTCTTGTCCCTGATGTCCTTTGACAGCTCTTTGTCTTGCCTATGATGGTGGAAAAGCTGGAATGGTAGAATTTGAACCTGATTCTGTGGACAGGTGTGCTTTACACATATAACGAGTTGAGATCAGGTGTGTCTGTTATTGATTGATTGTAACCTGTGTGTCACGTAGGCACACAGCCAGTCTGTAGGAGACAGAATTCTGGCTGGGTTGTTGGAGATCAAATACTTATTTCAGTTAATGACATGCAAATCAATTTATAACTTTTATGTGACATGTTTTTTCTGGATTTTTGGTTGATATTGTATCTCTCTCCACTAAAATGAAATTACTATAAAATTAGAGACAAACTAACAAATTCAGCAAAGGATAAAATAATTATTTCCCCCTCTGTACAGTGAGGTTTAGATTCAATAAGTCTGGCTGTGTCTTGTAATCAGTTATCTTTGCTCAGCTGTTTGTGCAAATCACTAAAGAGACAATTCTCTTACAATTTCTTCAATATCTTAGACAGCAACTTATAAATGGTGTTATATGTTTACTCTGATTCCCATCATTTAATATTACATTTTGTGTAATGATCTGAAGCCATTCATTATGACAAACATACAAAAAAGGAGAACATCTGGATGGGAGTAAAAACGTGAACATCACTGTCATTTATCTGAATTAGAGCTGCCATCTTGAAGAGCATTTACCACCACGTGACATGAAGTCTATTCTGTATTATTAAAGTACAATTCATAACACAAGTTTTATCACTTATGGACTCTCTTAAGCCAACTACTGATGATTGGACTTTTAAGCAATGACATTTTTCTTTCCACTCGGTCACTTGAGTTGATATTTTTAATGCTATTCATATTGATTTTTTTTTTTGCTTATGTCTCAGGTGTTGAACTCTGTAATTTCAATACTCATTAGTTTTTATTTTATCATCCAGTATATATTTATTCTTTATCAGATTTGTTCTAGGGGTCCGTCTCATAAATGATCTTGCATTGCCCTGTTTTGTGTTGATTTGCATTATATTCTTAATTTGAGATGCTGTGCTCTGTGGTACAGTTTCATTCAGTTAGGGAGGGCTGAATTAATGGACTACTCAAAGGAGGAGGGAAGTTTGAACATAGTTTTTGGATGAGTCATTAGTGTAATGCTGTATATTAAAGTATTGAGTAAACCAATAAAATCAGTAAGTCACTAGCAATTGAGTAAGACTGTAAATGCACATTTCTAGTATCCTGCCTCTGAATGAATGAATGGTGGTTTGAGAGTCTGAAGTGTGGTAGGGACCATCCATATTGAAACAGTGGAGTCGGCCTCCTTTGCCAGAGCCATATCTGAAGAGGGAATTGGAAAAGGAGAACGTTGGTTCTGCTGCATAGAGAGGAGATCTTTTATGAGTTCCAAAGTAAATGGGTTGTTGTAAAAGCGCCCGGGTGTTGAGGAAACACTGGATGAATGTGTATGAGCTCCAGGGTCTTACAGTGGTATAGGATAAGCCACTGGCTCGGAGACAAGTGTGAAATTAAGCTCCAGAACCCAAATAGTGGGCGACGAGAGGCATAATAAAGTTTCAAACACATAGAAGTGTGAATGAGAACATACACTTGGGGGAAGAAACATTTTGTAGATACCCATTTAAAAAGTTTAAAAAATAAATGGAATAAAAAGTTGATAAACTATAGATATACTAGCTCAGCGAGTGCAGTTTCGGCTGGGAGACAACAAAATGTGAAAGGCTCAAGAGGTTTATAACAGAGAACAAACATTAACAGAATAAACAGTGCAGAGAGTCCTGTGGATAAAACAAGATTGGAGAAGTAAACACTACAAGTAAAAAGCAAGAGGTAAAAATTCATTGTAATCAAGTCTTTCCACTGACTGTGCAGAGCCCGTCTTGAGCATTCTCAGCAGTTCGTTTTCCTGGTGATGTCAGCTGATCATCCTCTCGCTGTGTCAGGTCCCCAATCTCGCTGTACAGTCTTGAAAAGGACCACTTGACATAAAAGACACAACATTAAGGAAGACACTTCTTAATTAGAACTGAACCTCAGATAGGGATCTGCATTAAAAAAAAAAAAAAACTTTTAGCCATGACAGAAAAAGAAATTCCTGTAGAAATATTAATAAATAAGTTTCCTGTGTGTAGGAAAAGGATTCAAGCAGGGTTTAAATTTTAACAGAAATGCAAAAGGAAGGTTCATTGATGCAGCACTGTGTGAGGAGATGGAAATGTTCAAAGAATCATAAGCCAAAAGAGGCCAGTGAAGTAAAGACTAAAAGACTCATAGAGTTAAGACATGTTGGAATTGTTCAAACAGGTGGGCTTACACAGAAATAATGACAAAAGTGGGATCGGACAGCCCCTTAGAGTGAGTTGGGAAGGAAGAGATGACAGGGAGCTACTGTTACTCTCTGTACGACCCGCATACGAGGCACATGAGTATCCAGGAATTGCAGGAAGGATCGAGTTTAAAGGAGAAACACAAATGGATGATGAGGAAAGGAGGCAAGAGTGAGACAAGGGACTCGGCACAAAGACATTTAGGAAAGAACAAGATGGAGAAACAGGTAAAAGAATGGTGAAATAATCCAGTAATAGGGGAATCATTTATGCAGAGGTTCAGAAGGAATTAGATGAGTGTGGGGAAAAAATATGAGGAGATAGCACAGAGACAGGAGTGTGGATCAGAGAGACATTCAGGAAGGAGTAAGACATTTTAAAAAGGTTTTGATGGCAAGAGAAGGTGTCAATGAAATTGATCAGGAAAGTAATTATGAACAGGAAATTGTCGTAAGTATAGATCTGGGCAAAGAAACAGAAAAAGAAGAGAGCCTAATGAAAAAATGGAAAAAGTCAGAAAAGAGTTTGAGGAAAGGATGAAGGAAGAGTGTAGGCAAGATGTGGAACATGCACAGTAGACAAAGTGCACTGTGGGACTGTGAGGACCTGAGGCCACTGAAAAAAATACAGTAAGGGTGACACTCAGATGCCAGAGTTAATGTTTATCAAAGGAACAAGAGCTCATTATGTTACAAGGAGAACACACAATTTAGAGAGCCTGGCGGTCAGCATCCCTAACATACACGAGGGTGGAGGGAAATGGATTAGTGCATCTGAAGAAAAAATAATGGGAAAGCTGCTGGTGCTGGGGGATATGAAAGTGATGTTGGCAAGAGCAGTGGGTACTAGCCAAATGGAGACCATACTGTAAAAATCTAACCTTACTGGCATCATAGACGCTTTACAGCAGTGTTTCCCAACCTCGGTCCTGTGGCCCCCCTGTGACTGCAGGTTTTTGTTCCCACCAGCTTCTATTTTTAATTGGACTAATGGACTAATTAAGTGATGTGTTATTTCCCAAGTTCTGTGTTTTTTATATATATATATATAAAATAATATATATATATATATTAAAATGTACTAAACAGTTATATGGAAATAATGTTTTTTTAACAATATTTTCATCTTGATTTCCATTCTACTTTCTAGGTATTGTAATTGTTTAATTAATCCATTATTTACTAATTAAAGGGTCTGATGCTAAAGTACTTGCAGCCTTTGATTATTCCGTGTTTGCCAGCATTTCTGCTCTGTTCATTTTAATTGTCATTAATAAGATACAACGAAGGGGAAAAACTGCACAGTGAAAGGGCAAAATATAATGAAATCAACAAAAGAGAGTTAAGCATTTAAATCTACAGCAAAAGCAGAAATATTTCTAAATATAAAAATAATGCTGCTGTGCTTTTCTGATTGTAGAATAAAAGAAAAATAATACCATCTAATTAAATGAGATTAGTGCTATCAGGTGTTTTGACTGATTAGGAATCTGGTTGGAACAAAAACCTGCAGTCACAGGGGAGCCACAGGACCAAGGTTGGGAAGCAATGCATTACAGTAAGGTTTGATGAATATACTTCTAACACCATCAAAATGAAGTTTGGAGGGTCCTGAGACCGGACTACCCCTTGAAGTTTGACAAGAAAACACTAAAGGCAGAGACAATAGGGGACTCTGAGAATCCAGCTGCTTATGTCTACAAGCAACTCCAGAGATGGAAACTGGAAACTGCAAAGGATCCAGAAGTAGACCCTTGAATGACTACACTATTCAGAGTTACAATACTTGAAGGACTACCTGCTCCAGTAAAAAGCAAACTAGCAAATGAGAAGATACAGTGGGAATGAACCATAGAACACATAGAATTCTGTGACTATGTCACTCATGCTGTGGAACAGTAAAGATGAAATGAAAAGTGAAGATCAGGAAAAGAGGTCCAAAGAAAGATAGCTCAGCTACAACTAGGGAAATTGGGAAACAGAAATAAAAAGAAAGAAAGTGTAAGTACCAATAACAATTACCTCATAAGAAGAAAATAAAACAATTACACCAGTGGTTTCTCCAGGATCTGCTCCATATCTGGCACCTGCCGGAGGTCCTGCTGTGCCACCGACTCCTGTTAATGTATATGTCCACAACCAAACTGGGGTAAGATATAACCAAAGGTAAAGAGAGTAATGCTGAGGAATACACCTGGGGCCTCATGTATAAATGGTGCTTACACACAAAAATGTTGCGTACACTCATTTCCATTCTCACATAATGATGTATAAAAACTAAACTTGGCATAAAGCCACGCACATTTTCACGCCAGCTAAATCTTTGGCGTACACAAGTTCTCTGCTTGGTTTTGCAAATTGGTGGCACCCAGCGTCAAAGCAGTGCTTTTGTTCCTGTGTGGTTTCCCTTTTTTTTTTAGATCCACATCCCTGACGCGACATTATCAAATACATTGAAATTAACAGCATATTGTTTATTACTTTAAGGCGTCTGATTGTAATTAACCTGTAACAATATAATGGTCCATGGAATGGCAAAACTATTCCAAATGCCATAGCTGCTTTAGTGTTGTTACTCTCAAGTATTTATCCCACTCTATCTGAGTGTGGAATCACAGCTCTACAGCAGCTGATCGGAAAAAGAATTATCGGTATGTAGCATCTAGCACACACTGCCTCAGTCATGCACACTACCTATTTGAACTTCCTCTATACAGCAAACGCTTCAGAGCCTTTCCTGTAGAGACATTACGGTTCAGAAACAGTTTCATCCCAAGAGCTCTAAAAGCACTCAATCAGTCCATCAAGTGCTCCTTGTAGAACTGTTTTTACTTATAAGTACAATCACCTCACTGTAAACTTGCGATACAGTTATAAAATTGCACAACATGAGCCACTTTATAAAACACGTATTTACATATGATGATGATATCATTTTTAAGATGAAATTTAGCAAAATATGTTTATTACATTATACACTGTCACACACGTGCGCATGGGAAACAGCTGAAGGGCCTAGACACTTGTAATTCTACACCAGGCCAGGGGGCGGCGGAGTGTACTGACTATCTCTCTCAGTCCCTTGCAGACCTGTCCCGGGAAATCCCACCTCTGGACGGCCCCAAGGATGACGTCACTTCCGAACACCAGGATACCACTCCCACTTCTTACGATGAAGACGTCATTTCCCTTCTGGGCCTTTAAAACTGCCATCTTGA
Organism: Erpetoichthys calabaricus; assembly: GCF_900747795.2. NCBI lineage: Eukaryota > Metazoa > Chordata > Cladistia > Polypteriformes > Polypteridae > Erpetoichthys > Erpetoichthys calabaricus. Next base: position 318,118,481 of record NC_041397.2, read on the forward strand.
CTCAGTACAGGCAGTTCTGTTTTGGACTCCGAACGATTCACTTCGTGTATTTAAAAAAGAGCAATTGCAGCCAAGCATAATATACGGGTGGCTGCCCCAAACCTTTGTGATGTCTTCGACTCATTCTTCTTACAACACATAAAAAGTTAACGTCATTTAAATAATCTATACAGTAATCCCTCCTCCATCGTGGGGGTTGTGTTCCAGAGCCACCCGCGAAATAAGAAAATCCGCGAAGTAGAAACCATATGTTTATATGGTTATTTTTATATTGTCATGCTTAGGTCACAGATTTGCGCAAAAACACAGGAGGTTGTAGAGAGACAGGAACGTTATTCAAACACTACAAACAAACATTTGTCTCTTTTTCAAAAGTTTAAACTGTGCTCCATGACAAGACAGAGATGACAGTTCCATCTCACAATTAAAAGAATGCAAACATATCTTCCTCTTCAAAGGAGTGCGCGTCAGGAGCAGATGTCAGAGAGATAGAGAAAAGCAAACAAATCAATAGGGCTGTTTGGCTTTTAAGTATGCGAAGCACCGCGGCACAAAGCTGTTGAAGGCGGCAGCTCACACCCCCTCCATCAGGAGCAGAGAGAGAGAGAGAGAGAGAGAGAGAAAGACAGAGAAAAACAAACAAGCACAAATCAATACGTGCCCTTCGAGCTTTTAAGTATGCGAAGCACCGTGCAGCATGTTGCTTCAGGAAGCAGCTTGCACAGAAGGTAGCAACGTGAAGATAATCTTTCAGCATTTTTAGACGAGCGTCCGTATCGTCTAGGTGTGCGAACAGCCCCCCTGCTCAATCCCCCTACGTCAGGATCAGAGAAAGTCAGCGCAAGAGAGAGAGATAGAAAAGTAAGTTGGGTAGCTTCTCAGCCATCTGCCAATAGCGTCCCTTGTATGAAATCAACTGGGCAAACCAACTGAGAAAGCATGTACCAGAAATTAAAAGACCCATTGTCCGCAGAAATCCGCGAACCAGCAAAAAATCCGCGATATATATTTAAATATGCTTACATATAAAATCCGCGATGGAGTGAAGCCGCGAAAGGCGAAGCGTGATATAGCGATGGATTACTGTATTGTTAATAATTAAACATGTGAGGACATGGTGGACAACGGTAGTGACAATCTGGCGCCCCGTTCAGGGATTGATCCTGCGTCATGCTGTATGCTTGCTAGGATTGGCGCGTCCCTGGATGGATAGATGGATAGAATAATGAAACATGTGCTACGAAGATATTTCAATGTTCCTTAAATGTTTTCAAGAATCGGCATTCTCAGCTTACAGGTGGCTTTATATCTATTACAGATCTGATTGTGTGGTGATTCGGTATTTGGAGAAAGAAAAGGAAGGACGGGAATTGGTGGTTGAAAGAGACAGTACTGCTGCAATAAACTATTTCATCGAAGGTTGCACATGGTGCAGGAACAGGAGTGAGGCAGGAACAATCTTGGGATGGGGCGCCAGCTCGTCACTATCACTTTGCCACAGTGTTCCCATGTTTAATAACTTTAACTTTGTTTAATAGCTTTAACTCCTATCATTATGAAAATGAGGTCAAATATACATCAAAGGTATTTAAATTATTCAGAGAGCTGTAATATCACAAATGTAATGGATTCTGTGTCCGGTCAGAGAAAGAGAAAGCCAATTTAAGAAACATGTAGTGATTCACACACATAGGGAACATAGAAGAACATATACAAAGCAAAGTATTTAATGTGCTACATTAGTTACGATGGGATTTGAGAAACTAGTAAATTAAATGATTTTAAGATGAAGTTTATGATGTTCTACTTTAATGACAAAATAAACTACGTGATTAAAGTGGAAATTTCAAAATTAAAGTTGACATTTCGAGCTTTTTTTCCCACTGTGTGCCTATTTTTATTTCTTCTGTTTGTACTCTAATAATCTTCCATATGACTTTCAGACGATGAGCTATGACTTGCCTTTTCACGGCGACTTTGATATCTGACAAATTCTTTTTTGTTTTGGGCACTATGCGACTTTGTGAACTTGAACTTTCGAGTTTTTCCGACACTCTATATCACTTGATCAACTTTCTTTTGTTGTTTATACCACGGTTTAAACCAACAAATAATATGTTTTTCCTTGCCTCCACTTGGTATTCACTGAAATTCTTCTGTTTTCCCCAATGCTTTTGCCCTGCCTTTTCACAGAACACTGAGCTTAAGGGCTATTTATATTGATTTGCATATGCAAGAGGCGTAATTCTGGGATGAGTTGGGGAGTGGCAGCAGGCGCGTTCACGTGTGTTACTTTTCATGCTGACCGGGATTTATGGAGCGGAAGAATGTGGAAGTTGGCGTTTGCACAAAATTATGCATCTGGATTTTTTTATGCGTACGCACATTTCTGCTTTTGTCCGTACGCCATGTTTTAGTTTGAATTTCACGCACGGCATTATGCATGAGGCCCCTGGTGTGTGTGTTGTGGATGTGAACGGCAAGGACATTCAAGAAAAATTCTCCATTAAACCCACAACCACAAGGTTCTGGTCAATTAGAAATGGGAGACAGTTATTCTAAAACTGGAAGCAGCAAAATTGGTACCAGCAGCAACCTGCTTCCGGACCAGTCAACCCATGGTTTGGGTTCAATCAAGAAATCTAGAGATGCTCAGAGACTTGAGAGGGACAGCACCCAATATTAATAGAGAGCTCAGATCTTTTTCTTCTTCTTCTTTCAGCTGCTCCCATTAGGGGTTGCCATAGTGGATCATCTTTTTCCATGTCTTCTTGTCCTCTGCATCTTGCTCTGTCACACCCATCACCTGCAAGTCCTCTCTCACCACATCCATAAACCTTCTCTAAGTCTTCCTATAATCCTTTTGCCTTGTATCTCTATCCTTAGCACTCTTTTCCCAAAATACCTAGCATTTCTCGTCTGCACATGTCCAAACCAATGCAATCTTGCCTCTCTGACTTTGTCTCCCAACCATCCTACCGGAGCCAACACACTAATGTCCTCATTTCTAATTCTGTCCGTCTTCATCATGCCCAATGCAACTCATAACATGTTTAACTCTGCCACCTCCAGCTCTGTCTCCTGTTGTTTGGTCAGTGCCACCGTCTCCAGCCCATATAACAAAGCTGGTCTCACTACCGTCCTGTAGACCTTCTCTTTCACTCTTGCTGATAACCTTCTCTCACAAATTACTCCTGACACTCTTCTCCACCCATTCCAACCTGCCCTCACTCACATTTTCACCTCTCTTCCATAATCCCTGTTGCTCTGTACTCTTGATCTTAAGTATTAAACTTCATTCACCTTCGCCAACTCTACTCCCTGCCTCCTCACCATTCCACTGACCTCCCTCTCATTCACACACATGTATTCTGTCTTGTTCCTACTGACCTTCATTCCTCTTCTCTCTAGAGCATATCTCCTCCTCTCCAGGGTCTCCTCAACCTGCTCCCTACTCTCGCTACAGAACACAAAATGTCATCAGCAAACATCATAGTCCGAGGGGACTCCTGTCTAATTTCGTCTGTCAACCTGTCCATTACCATTGCAAATAAGAAAGGATTCAGAGCCGATCCCTGATGTAATCTCACCTCCACGTTAAATGCATCCATCACTCCTACTGCAGTCTTCACCACTGTCACACTTCCCTCGTACATATCCTGTATAAATCTTACATACTTCTCTGCTACTCCCGACTTCCTCATACAATACCACAACTCCTCTCAAGACACCTGGTCATATGCTTTCTCCAGGTCCACAAAGACGCAATGCAACTCCTTCTGGCCTTCTCTTTACTTCTCCATCAACATCCTCAGAGCAAACATTGCATCTGTGGTGCTCTTTCTTGGCATGAAACCATCCTTAACCTAGCTTACAGTATTCTTTCCCATAACTTCATGCTGTGGCTCATCAATCTTATCCCGCTGTAGTTACTACAGCTTTGCATATTCCCCCTTATTCTTAAATATCGGTACCAGTACACTTCTTCTCCACTCCTCAGACATCCTCTCACTTTCCAAGATTCCATTAAACAATCAGGTTCAAACTTCCACTGCCATTTCTCCTAAACACCTCCATGCTTCCACATGTATGTCATTTAGACCAAAGGCCTTTTCATTTTCATCCACTTCATAGCTGTCCTTACTTTCTCCTTGCTAATCCATTGCACTTCCTGATTCACAATCTCCACATCATCCAACCTTAGCAGGCTAACAGAATAGCCATGTCATTTTCAAACCCTTAGCGGGGTTACTGGAGTCCATTCCAGCTAGCACAGAGCGTCCACCCCATCCCACATGTGTAGTTTATGGTGAAAAATTAGCAAACCAAGCTATGGCAAAGTAAATTAAAAAGACACATTGGCAATCTAAACATTCTCAGTTGTGTGAAAAGCTGGTTGAATATTTTTAAAAGACTTGTATTGGATAAGACTAATCAAGTAAAAAGATGGGCTAAATTTGTAACAATATCAGAGAAAGTGCAAGAATCAAGTCATGCAATTGTAGAAATTGCTGCTAAAAATTAAATCTCACACAACTGCAGAATCTGTAATTTTACCAGCATGCAGTAAAATTGTAAATACATTATATTGACAAAAGTATTGCGATGCCTGCTTTTACACACACATGAACTTTAATGACGTCCCATTCTTAATACACAGGATTTAATTTGGAGTTGGCCCATCCTTTGCAGCTCTAACAGGTTCAGCTCTTCTGGTTAAGGCTTTCCACGAGGTGTATGAGTGTGTTTATGGGAATTTGTGACCAGGAGATCATTTTTGAGGTCAGGCACTGAGGTTGGCCGAGAAGGCCTGGCTCGCTTGCAGTCTCTGCTCAAATTCATCCCAGAGGTGTTCTATCAGGTTGAGGTCAGGGCTCTCTCTGTTCAGGCCAGTCAAGCTCCTCCACACCAAACTCACTCCTCCATTTCTTTATAGACCTTGCTTTGTGCACTGGTGCGCATGCAGTTATGTTGCCATCCCAAACTTTTCCCACAAAGTTGCGAGTATGAAATGGTCCAAAATGGTTTTGTATGCTGAAGCATTAAGAGTTCCTTTCACTGGAACTAAGGGGCCAAGCCCAACTCCACACCACAATCCCCTTCCACCAAACTTTGCACTTGGCACAATGCAGTCAGACAAGTAATGTTCTCCTGGCATCCGCCAAACCCAGACTCGACCATCGGATTGCCAGACAGTTTTAAAAGTTGAAAATGTTTAAAATGCACCCAAACTCTCTTTAAGTGTTAGGAAAACCTTCAAAATCTTATTGAAATGGCCAACACAAAAGAAAGTTCTTTAAACGTCAAACCATTCATCAAAGACTGTGGTGGGCTGGCGCCCTGCCCGTGGTTTGTTTCCTGCCTTGTGCCCTGTGTTGGCTGAGATTGGCTCCAGCAGACCCCCGTGACCCTGTAGTTAGGATATAGTGGGTTGGACAATGACTGACTGACTGACTAATTCATCAAAGAAACAAGAAAAGTGCAACATTAAAACTTTTTATGCGTGTATTTTCAATTTTTATTGCTTGTGAAAGTTTTAACACCATACTGATTTGTTTTGAAAATGTTTATTTTTATAATTTCATTTAATTCTGTTCTTTATTACTTAATAAAGTGACCATGATCTGCCCTTTCGTGATATTGGCAGAACTAACGTATAAATACAGCAGCACTTCTTTAATGAATTATCTATCGGTTGGATAAAGAAATAAGAAGGCATCTTTGTGTTAATGTCTTCTTCAAAATACACTTAACATCAGGCATTGCATTTGGTTTTATAACTCTTTATCTTCTTTTTCTTTGCTCTTTGTTTTACCCATTAATTTTGGTTGCCTTCTTGAGGGTCTTTCTGTCTTTGTCCCCGCTTTTGCTTTTTGACTATGATTTTTTTACGTTGTAATCTCCTTATCAGTACAAACAATACCTATTAACACATCTTTGTCACAACTAAAAGAACTAAAATGGCAAAGCACAGTGAAAAAGGGCAAACAATACAGTAAAATGGGTTTGATGAAAAAGGCAACCTAAGGCTAACAAGCCCAATCCTTTGTCCAGTACTCTGAATCCAAAAACAAATCAACAAAATCCACTATAAGCAGAAAACCAAGAAATGTTCTCACAAAGACTGCAATTCACAACACCTCTGCCATTACACCCTGAGAGAGGTAATCTCCTCAACCTGAATTCATAAGGGATGATGTTGGACCCTGACCAGTAATGTCAAGGTGGCAATGCCTCCTGGGACTTACATAACAACAAAAACACATGAAATGACAATAAAAAAAGATAATATACATAAAGTCAGGAAACAAACACAACACATTTCATATTAGCTACGCTGTTAGTGTACTTTAGACTGTCTAAAAACATTCAGATTAACAACAGAACTGACATGTTTGGTGATTATAAGTCTAAGCACATCTAAGCACAGCTAGCAAGTTGTAGTTGAACAGCAAAGATTGAAAATGTAGTTATTGGTTTTAGGATCAGAAGGTGAGACAAAATTGGAAGTGGAACACTGATTAAAATTGGAAAACAAGAGAGATTCAACGATACTTACGGCCAATACTTAAGATGAAAATTAAAGTAGAAAGATGTGCTAATTTAAAAGAAAAAAAAGGATGAAAGTACAAAAAGGTTTGATTTGTTTTATGATTATTCCTGCAGTCTTGGATGAAGATAAGATGTCCTGGATGAGCTTTTATTCTGTCATGCAAACAGTGTCATGTGTTACGAATTTCTGGGATGAAACCATGGCAGATGCGTAATCAAAAATTCCAGAAGATAGCAACACCCCTGACATAACTAAAATGCCAATTGAACTGTTAGAAATAATTTTTCATAATTATAATAACAAGTCAGACAGAAACTGAAGATTATAATGGATTCTACAAATAAAAAAGTAAAAAATAAATCAATAAATAATGCAAATTAGAAGTGCCACATAATAGATGTGAGGAAAAGTGTATACACTTGTAATGCATGCGTAGGTCTCTGCAAAGAGAAATTGGTCAGACATTTTCTAACTCACTTAGTAGTGACCAGGGTCACAGGGGGTGCTGGAGACTATCGTTGGGGGCAAGACAGTAACAAACCGCAGACAGGGTGCCAGTCCATCGCAGGAGCAAAAAGAAATTAGTCATGTCCAAAATACAGAACAGATTGGCTTATAATGTCATGTTTGTCACAGTGTATGTTATAATTTAGGACACCTAAATTAGAGTTGATTTATGGCACTGCCCCATGACATATAAGGCATTTGGTCACTTTATTGCAACAAAGTAAACAGTAGTCGTAGTATAGCAAAATAAAAATAAGACACTAGAAGATGACATATGAAAATCGTTGGCAAGATCTGTTTTTAGACCCAATATCATCCATCCATTATCCAACCTGCTATATCCTAACTACAGGGTCAAGGGGGTCTGCTGGAGCCAATCCCCGCCAACGCAAGGCACAAGGCAGGAAACAAACCACGGGCACGGCGCCAGCCCACCGCACACACCAAGCACACACTAGGGACAATTTAGAATCACCATTGCACCTAACCTGCATGTCTTTGGACTGTGGGAGGAAGTTGGAGTACCTGGAGGAAACCCACACAGACACGGGGAGAACATGAAAACTCCACGCAGGGAGGACCCGGGAAGCAAACCCGGGTCTCCTAACTGAGAGGCAGCAATGCTACCCACTTCACCACCATGCCGCCCACCCAATATCAGCAACCAAAAATTTCAAATCACTAAACTTTTGCACTATATATCACACAATTCAACACACATACTAACGTTTTGAGGTTCACTTTGAAATCTCAGATATCCAAGCAGTGTACAGTGCTGAACTTTATTTAGTTGTGTTGATAAGTTAATGTGACACTCATTCTTAGTCATTCCTGGGTAGAAATACTGTAGAAACAGATACAGAAAAGGCAAGAAACTGTGGCACTGCTAATAACCAATAATGGCATCACAGGAAGACACAAATGATTTTCAAAGTTATATATTCTATTTTGAAAGTGAAAACAAATGTCACCATTGAGTTCTGTATGATTGTAAATTCCATATAGAATCTACACCTACTGCACAAAATGCAAAAGCAAAACATTTTAAAACTAATGGCTATCCAATTAATGGTCAATGTGACAGTTTTATATCTTTTGTGACGGGTACTGCTGCACCCTGGAGTAAAATGAGCATGTCCTAAAGGCATAGTAATCTGTCAATCATTTCTGACTTCAGCCAATCATTGTTAGATTTTTGTTTTTCAGTCACTTCTTTATCCAATCATATTAGAACATTAGAATATTGAACAATCTAGAAGAAAACAAGCTATTTAGCCCAACAAAGCTCACCTGTCCTATCCACTTATTTCTTCCAAAAAAATTTCATGTTGAGTTTTGAAATCCCTAAAGTCTTATTGCCTTCCACACTACTTGGTCGCTTATTCCAACTGTCTGTCGCTGTCTGTGAAAAGAAAAACATCCTAATGTTTGTGCAAACAAAAAAAACAAAACAAAGCTAACCTTTACAAGTATCATATATTCACACCGGCTGTTACAGACTGAAATCAAATGTATGTTTTTATTCTAAAATAGTAAAAATAAGTGCAGCTCATTTCTCAAAAACGGACTCGTCCGTGGTTAAACCCGTGAAGTTTTGATTACCAGTTAACAGCTGATACCGTTGTGCCACTGAAGCGGTCGTAGCAAATGCGTGTCAATGTCGCACCCTAACGCGGCTTCTTTTTCTGCAGTTATATTCTTGAATAAAAGCGCACTTGTTCTGTTATATTTGTACCTTTTGTGAAAGTGTTCATTTGATATTTGGAATTCAGGCTTAACACATTATACACTTCATGTCTACATTTTGTCAATTATTACTGAAACATGAAAAACGTTTCTGTTTTAACAATGTGTTTACTGTACATAGATTGTTGTAGACACGGAACACACATGAAATGCATGTATTCCAAATAACGATATAGTATGTATAAAAGGTGTCATTTTGCTTGACTTCTCACTCTATACAACTCCAAGCAACTGACACGCTGGTAAACAGACTTGAGCTGAGAAAACTGTGCATGGTGGGGGATGTGATAGCAGGCTGCTTGCTGATTATTGACACATTTACAGGACAAAAGACGCTGATGGAGAGGTGCGAAGCGATTTAAGGTGGGACAGATCTACGAGTTTATTCGTAGGCTCTGGTAATTCTAGTGTTAAGTGAGTTCATGTAGACTTAAGTGTAAACTATATTGAATTAAGTCAGTCAAATTAATGCACATATTTGTCTGTTTCTGTTTACTTCCAAATGAAATAGTAGCCTACATTCAACAAGGCACAATGAAGAAAACTTTGAATAAATTATCAAAGTCAAATCTTCACTCTGGGATACACAAGTCTAAAAAAATGTTTCATTAAATTGTTTTATTCCCATCTTTACTATAATGTAATATTCCTAATATTCCATTGCACTCCCTTCTTCCTGCAGAACAGCTTCTGTTCCTTGTTTGCTATGAGGGGTGTCAAATATTCCACAGCAATGCATGACAATTCTCAGAATACTCCTTTGTTAAGTTCATTGTCTGTGGATCTCTGTTCCAGTTTTTTAGCTGTATTAAAATTATAGATTATATAATTGACACACTCAAACGCATGTAAGAGAGAATGTACAAAATTAAGAAGGTTGGCACTAAAATTACTAGTTAAATGCATCCTTTGGCTAAATTTAATAAATATACTGATCTGGGAATAAACGACACCAATTGAAGCATTAAAGCTGTGGCATGTCCATTCCTATATTATACAGTATATATCTATAAATTAAAGAAAAATGTAAAGTGGATGAACATGTGTGTCTGTAATACACAAAAATAATAAAATTGAACAGTCATAGCCAAAAGCTTTGAGAATGACACAAGTACTGGAAAACGCATTGTTGGTCATCAAACTGTTCTTGGATGGTTGGGACGAGCATGAAGAATACATTTGCGGTTGAAAGACAGGGCAGAAGAACACACCTGAAGATTTCACTATGAACAGAATATCTCTAGTATTTCTGAACGTGATATGGTCCTGTTTAAAAATAAGAATGAAAAATAACGTGTGTAGTGTATCTAATCAAACACCTCGACAACATAAATATGCATCAGTTATTTTAGCAACAATAATGATAAAAAACATAAAAAAAAAAAAAAACATTTACAACAAAAAAATGCACTGTATATGAGATCGAACCAAAATAAAAACAAATTTATTGATTGCAAAATGATAAGAACCCACTGACATATTCAATTTCAGACATTAATCACTTTATCTTTGAAGCAAACTTACCTGCATTTTATAAATAGACAAATATGTAATTTTGTTGTTTATACGTGCAATGCCAAATTAAACCAAGGCAGGCGGAACTGCAAAGCAAGTGTTAGCGTGAATAGAGACCCACAAAGACATTGGTTGAAGTTAAATTTGATAGACAACCTCAGGTCGTTATTAATTGAACACATTAACGTTTGATTGATGTGTACTAATAACAACATGACTCGCTGAAGTCGAATTTGATTGACATTTATCCCGCCCTCCCCCCTGATCTGCCCATTTTATTCCGGGCTGCAGCAATATCTAGGTGAATCTTGTTATATGTTGTAGTTTACATTTGTATTTTTCATGAGTGCCATTGCTGATATTGCAGTAGTCGTGATGAACCTGCCAGCTCATTCACACGATGAATGAAAGGCCAGTTACTTGGCAATGGCAGCAGTTCTGAAGAGCTGTAGATATTTACAGTAAGTGGTGAAATTCCAAAATAGTACGCTTAATAAAAAAAAAAAAAAAATTAACAAATGTATTTGATTTGATTTTCAAGTGCTAAATGTTCTGATTGAAATTCTGACTTTGCTTTAATATTTTACTTTTTCAAGATGTTACCATGAATAATAAATCAATAAATAAATATATCAATAAATAAATAAATAAAAAGAAAGAAAAGGAAAATGCTGTACAATAGCTTAAAACAAAAATAATCCAGAAATAAAAGTGCAAACAAGTCATCTATATACCCTTTTTATGATTTTTTTTTTCATTTGGGTTTGGGTTGAGCCAAAGGGGTCACAGTGTCCGTCTGTGATTGGCCTAGTAATGGACCCCCACACTGACTCATTGAACAATTTAGATCTAATAACAACAGAGTGCGTGTTTTTGGAGTGCTGGAAGTCACATAACGCTCACATGCAATGGCAAAAGAAGGAGATGCCACAACAAAAGTGACCCAAGCAAACTTGGGCCGCACTGGCACAATGGGGGACTAATGTTACTTTGGGAATAAAAAGTGCTTAAATAAAACAATTAAAAAGATAGTTTCCCCTTTATTATGTGAGTGATTCTGTAAAGAGGACTTTCTGCCAAAGCTTATTCTTTTTTATTCATAACTCCTATATTTGTTTTTTTCTAACAACAGTAGATTTTCTGTTCTCCAAGGATATCGATGCATTTTTTGTGACAAGGACAGAATCACCAATGAAAAATATGAAATTTAAAATATTATGAAAGAACCAGGTATATGTTTGTTAAATTTTGTTAATTTCTTTAATGGAACAATTTTAATGATATATGGCATCATTTTAAAGGATTATTTTGGAATTTTTCATGTCACAGTTAATTTTTCACAATCATATGTTAACTTGCTACATGAAACTGTGCTCTCAAGTGAAGTATATTTATATATATATATATTTTTTTTAAAGCAAGCCTGATGTTGTTTTACATAATGGAACTTTTATGGGTACCAGGGTCCTAATCTGAAAAAAAGAATAAAAAAACAAACAAACAAATATGCCAATTTTTCAAGTGTGGAAAAATACAAAAGAGCTTGATCAATCTGGTGTACGTGACAAGGGCCATGCAAACTCT